>NC_060121.1:907073384-907376509 GCF_021461395.2 Schistocerca americana
CTGCCACTGGATGCACCAAGCCAAGTGCGGATGTTCTTAAGATAGATGCTGTGGAGCCCCAAGTGGTGCCACAGACCTTCTGCAGTATGTTGTTGCGTGTTTTAAGTTTCGCTACAGTTTTCGTCAGGTGTTCTTTGAATGTTAGTGTCCTATCTAGGGTAACCCCAAGGTACTTTGGGTGTTTGTTGTTTCCCTGACGACATCCGACTCAGCACACGGTATCAGTCACCTTCTGGGAAGCAGCGACCGCAGTAATAAATAAAATGTCGGATTAGATAAAGTGTCCTACGATTACAATTGTTATTTAAACGGCCAAGACGAAACAGCAAAAAGCTTTTCATTCCGAGCTGCTTTCCGGTCAACCGATTCTACCTATATGTTAATGGTTCAAATGGTTCTGAGCACTATGGGACTTAACATCTGTGGTCATCAGTCCCCTAGAACTTAGAACTACTTAAACCTAACTAACCTAAGGACATCACACACATCCATGGCCGAGGCAGGATTCGAACCTGCGACCGTAGCAGTCGCGCGGTTCCGGACTGAGTGCCTAGAACCTCTAGACCACCGCGGCCGGCATATGTTAATGAAGAAACTGCATGACATGGAGATGACCACATCAAGAGAAAAGGGATATCCAGAGGTAACGTTCAAGCAGCTTGAACAGCAACGAAATGGATCACATGACTGGCAGTATTTTTAACGCCTTTTTTCCTGGTTTAATAGTCCTTACAAGAGCAGAACAAGTAGCTTATAACAAATGCTTAGCAAAGGAAAATGATAACTGAACGCTCATTTGTACAGGTGAAACTGCATTATTCAAGTCTGCATTCAAAAATATGATTGCCCGACAGAGGTACCATCCCATTAATTTATTGTCTATAATGTGGAGGAAACTGGAATGAGTAACAAGACGCAGACCGCAGCTGGAAGAGTGAACAGTAAACAAGAGTCAGAGCTGCAAGAATGATTGGAGTCCGACGGAGCTGAGCTTGTTGGATATTCTAATACAGCAATAAAACATTTTTTTTTAATTCAGGTTGGTTAGATGTATTCTGTGGTATCGATAGCTACGATGCCACAACGTAGGCGCGCTCTGCTAGGTTGGCACTACGACACCGACACAGACGACACCGCCCTCTAGCCGGCGCTGTGCAGCTCTACGAGCGCCGCTCCAGATTCTACCCATTTGATTGCGACCCGACGACCGAGCAACTTAGCTTCTACTTCATAGGGGGCTAGCCATTACAGACTTCGTTACTTCAGTTACTTCAATGATAGTTTGTCCTACTACTAGTGGATATTAGCGTTGATGCCTATCCAGCTTCCCAGTGCAAAGTTACGTATGTCATTGACTGCTATTCTCTATAAAATATTCTGTAAAGTTAAACGCAGTACCGATGTGTTTCACGTTTTCCTCCTCCTACTCACTTCTTACATTCGGCCTACCCTTCACTTTTCAGGAGCAGACCCACGGGCCGCTTTCCAGGCGGGATACAAAATATTCCATTTGCGATATCTGCTAGGTTTGAACTGTTAACGTCATATACTAAATCATCAGTTTTATATAATCCGGTTTTTTTGCAGTTAAGCTCCATTTCGTGAATTTATAATGTCTTCCTTCCCTGCGGGACAGAAACGAACAGCACATTGACATCCCTTTTTAAGCGAAGTTGGTGATCTATCCACTTCGTTGCTGAAATAGCGGCTGTGACTATGACAGCCGAACACACGACTCCAACGGGATAGAAAGTCTCCGTTTTTATCTTGGCTGGTTTGATGCGAGCCGAGAACACGTCCCCTCCCGCTCCAACCTCATCATTTACCAGCAGAACTTACACACGTCCTCATTTATGAACATGTTGCAATCTCTGCAATCCCTTAGAATGTTTACCCACTACAATTCCTTGTAGTGCCGTGGCAGTTATTCGCTGATGTGTTAGCACATGTCCTGTCGTCATATCATTTCATCTAATCAGTCTCTTCCACATATTCTTTTTCTTGACGATTTTTCGACCAGTCTCCTTGTTTCGTATCTAATTTCTAAATTCAACATTCTTCTATAACTGAACACCTCATCACTGCAATTCCCTTCCTTTAGGGTTTTTCTGACACGAAATAGACAAGCTGTGAGATTCCAACCAGAGAGTGTCAGCATTACTAAGGCCCAAGACTCACTAGGTGCATGTCAACTTCATTAATACTACCCAACTGGCCCAAAAAATTAAACTGGTACAGTTGCACTTCCAAAAGAAATTACGCCATATAGTCATTTAAATATTTAAATGATGTTGTACTATCGACGGTTATTAGTAATCTAATGCCTATACATAGCAACTTTGGTGAAATTTTGGTACTAGCACGACTGTGCGAATTAGGTGTTCACTGCATTGCTTTAGGCATTAATTGATCTAGTTGTCTGTTCCCTCTGATTATTATTGTTTTATGGGAAAGCTTTGATGTACGTTAACATTATGATACTCAATTCTAAGAGAAAATCATACTCTTTCCCTGTCATAGGAGCGTGATACGACTAGCGTTCTGTCATTTGCACGGAACTTCGCAGATCTTCAAGCTATCAGCAGCTGGTCTCTGTACAAAGAGCTCTGCCATGAAAACCAGAGTGCGGAAAAGACCATTACGGGTCTGCTTAACGTAGGATGCTTCTGGCAGAGACGGAAAGAAGGGGGAAGGAGAGTGTGAATAACTGTTAGGATATGTATTGGCTCCTCAAAAAAGGCAGACGCATATAAACCTCACCAAAAACGCGGTCTGGATCAGTGATACCCTGGTTATTATGACGGCATGGGTGACATTTTGTCATCAAGATGATGCTTGTATGAGCAGTAAAATAGCACAAGTGAAACGCTTTATATTCCAAAGGGAAAGGATTGTTTCAGACGCTTCCACAAAAAGTGAAGCAATCTGCACCATGTTTTTGTATTATAAAGTTATAAATTTGTAGTGATTATTACATTTTTGTGCCATAAAATATGAACTGTAAACTCTGTAACATTTTTCCCCCACAAAAGTAAAATAACACAAGCCTTTATTCATAGCTTTTCCTTAAAATATCAAATATTCTACGTTACATCAAAAGACTATTAAGATGAACTAAAACCCGATCCGCCTTCCCCATTAAATTTGTAGGGCGTAAAATTCGTTATTATTTTTCATCATCTAAGATGACAAAATATTCAGAGAATTCAACTTAATTCACCATTTTTTTAAAAAATGTGTTCAGATTAGAAAGGGTTATCTTTCCTCTTCATTGGTATCAAAGAGTCAGAGCAACTGCGAAAATAGCAGTTTGCACACGGAGACCCCGAGAGGATGACAAAATATTCACATAACTCAACCTCATTCACCATTTTTTAAAATGTGCTCAGATTATAAAGGGTTATCTTTCCTCTTCACTGGTATCAAAGTGTCAGAGCAACCTCGAAAATAGCAATTTGCAAATGGAGACCCCGAGAAGATGACAAAATATTCAGAGAATTCAACTTAATTCACCATTTTTTTTTAAGAAATGTGTTCACATTAGAAAGGGTTATCTTTGCTCTTCATTGGTATCAAAGAGTCAGAGCAGCTGCTAAAATAGCAGTTTGCACGCGGAGACCCCGAGTAGCAGGAAGGCTGGTGGAGTACCCATTTTCCAGCATCGGTTGTGTGCCAACGGCTACTTCAGGTCGCAGCGGCAGAAGGACGCCTGCACTACTTTCACGCATATCTGACAGCTATCGCCGGGTATATAAACGGACCATAGGCAAACCTAGGCACAGTCCAGCAGCAGACAGGCAGCGGGAGCAACAGTAGCAGCGGTCGTCGCACTGGAAACCTACACCACCAACATGAAGTGCTTGGTGAGTGTGATACAGCATTCCAGCGACGTCTAACATTCGTCCCTGTGACACATCTGCAAGCTGGATGTTTCACTCTGACATTATTAGCATCTAGGCTTCTAGAAGTACGTTCATCTTGTAGTAAAACCAAGACATTTAGGGAGTAACACGAGTATCTTCTGATCCACTCACCTAAACTAAGCGATGGCTATACGACCCGTATTAATCTCTTGTATTTCCCTTTTTTGTACACATTTCCTGCTGGTACTGCAGAAGGTAGGAGACGAGGTACTGGGAGAAGTGAAGCTGTGAGGGCGGGCCGTGAGTCGTGCTTGGGGAGCTCAGATGGTAGAGCACTTGCCCGCCAAAGGCAAAGGTCACCAGTTCGAGTCTCGCTCCGGTACACAGTTTCAATCTGCCACGAAGTTTCACTCCAGAACAGTTTAACACGTGGATGAAGTCCACGAAAAATTTACTGCTATATTAGTGTCTGATGCAAGACCATTCAAAGACGTTAATATGCAGCCTACGTCGACAATTGTCTGTACCAAGCTATTGGGTTGGGTTGGGTTGTTTGGGGGAGGAGACCTGACAGAGACGTCATCGGTCTCATCAGATTAGGGATGGGAATGGAAGTCGGCCGTGCCCTTTCAAAGGAACAATCCCGGCGTTTGCCTGGAGCGAATTAGGGAAATAACGGAAAGCCTGAATCAGGAAGGTCAGACGCGGGATTGAACCGTGGTCCTCCTGAATGCGAATCCAGTGTGCTAGCCACTGCTCCACCTCGCTCACTCAAGCTATTGGGAGAAGGAAACGTTAACATTTATTATTGTCTCAAAGTATTTAAGACATAGGAAGAACACAAGGAAACACTGAGATTTTAAATTTAAATACGAATTAAAAATGGGTGTGAAATCTTATGGAACTTAACTGCTAAGGTCATCAGTCCCCAAGCTTACACACTACATAACCTAAATTATCCTAAGGACAAACACACACACACACGCCCGAGGGAGGACTCGAACCTCCACCGGGATCAGCTAAAAACGAATTAATATTTCGAACATATAAATATGAAAGTTATCACGCATATGATACAAAGCGACAAGATATTTTTCGATGGAGGTGGGCTTGTGGAACATAGAAAATGATCAGGATTTGGCTACTGAATTTAGAAAAAGAATTATATAAGGAAAGCGTCAGGAACGGCTCGCTGAAACTGGACGATTTGACTATGAATAAGAACGGGAGTATATTTCTAGTACGTATCTACTTCAGTGAAGAGATCTGTATGGTAAGTTCCAGGTGCTCAGTTACGTTGTTTCTCAGCATTCTTACGGAAAACACTGCTGAAATAAAACAACAGAAATCAGCTTATCAATGTCTATACAAGAAAGGTAGAACTGTTCTGGCCACATACAAGCCATCTACGTCTGTTCCACCTCCATATCAACCATTAGCCACTGGTGTCATGTGAATGCAGTATGGAAGGGTACATGACAGTACTCCACACTGCTGACTGCTGTCGGTTTATTAGGGCTGGTGCCGCTACCGAACGGTCAAGCAGCTCCTCAGCTGGCTTTAGGAGGATGACTGCACAAACCTCCCTGAAGAAAAAATCCAAAGCAGTACCAGGAATTGAACCCAGGTCTTCTGCACAGCAGTCAGCCACATAGACGGCCACTCAGCTACAGAGGTGGCCATGAATGTTTATGACACATATTGAAAAAGGTATAAGAGAGCATGCACTCGAGTCTCTATCTTCTAGCACAGTGGATGCACTACAATGTATTTACTATGTTCCTCACTTTTCTCTTAATCTGTAATTGGTAAGTAAACGAGATAACAATAATTTCTTTTGCACCCTTGAAGTGAGTTAAATATGAATAAATTTTCTTCGTGACAACACGATCATAGAAAGAAAGCCATGTTTGACAGATAATAGCACAACTTTTATAAGATTATTGTAGCACAGTTACTTCCTAACATAGTGTACAATTGAAATCTCTGAAATCTGTGATAGTTTTGAAATGAGCAGCTGAAACCTACTTTCAGATCGTCCTGAGTGCTGTCGTGGCCGTGGCCCTGGCCAAGCCCGGCTTCCTGGGGGCGGGCGTCGCCGCCCCCGCTTACGCCGCAGGCCTCGCTGCCGCTGTCCAGCCAGCTCCTGTCTATGTGGGCGGCATCCACCCCGGCCTCGCCGCCTACGGCCCGGCCAACATCGTCGTCGGGCCAGGTGGCTACAACCTGAACACCCCTGACGTGGCCGCCGCCAGGGGCGCCCACCTGGCCGCCGTCGCCCAGACGAGGGCCCGCGACGCCGCCATCAACGGTGCCGCCCTCGCCGCCGCCTCCGCCGCAGCCTACGGCGCTTACGCCGCCCCCGCTGTCGTCGCCGCCCCCGCCGTCGCCGCCGTCGCTCCTGCGGCTGTCGCTGCTCCTGGCCTATTGGCTGCTCCCGGATCCCTGGCTGCCCTCAAGGCTGCCTACCACGGCTAAAACAACTACGCTAGACGACGGTTAACACCGTGCAACAGATCACCTCACCGACTACTCAAAAGGGAGAAAGCAGCGCGAACTATAAAGTATTCGTTTACACTGTACAGAAAAAGGCAAAAGATAATAAATTATACTTTACATTCTAAACATCCTGTTGTTATTGAGTAAATACCATTGTTGTACTTCCTTACAACACAAACACAACATTACACTGAATAAATATCAACAGCATAGGAGTACTTAACCTTACTGGACGAAATTGTTAGTCGCTTCCATAACAGAGATCGTTGGCAACGTGGAGCATTATGATGGTGAAAGACTGGTGCTCATGTGAACATCCACAGAAAATGGCTGAAATGGCTCTACCACTATGGGACTTAACATCTGAGGTCATCAGCCCCCTAGACTAGGAACTACTTAAACGTAACGAACCTAAGGACGTCACACACATCTATGCCCGAGACAGGCTTCGAACCTGCGACCGTAGCAGCAGCGCGGTTCCGGACTAAAGCGCCTAGAACCGCTCGGCCACAGCTGCTGCCTAAACCTTCACAGATCGTTTACGCTGTGAAAGTAGCGCATATGATCCAATAGATTGAATGGATGCAGCATTACACTGGTTGAAGTGGAGATGTGTTAGAATAGCAGAAATAAATTATCGTGTTTGGACGTGACCCTGACCACAATTCGAATGGCGTTCCTGATTCGTTAGTGTTTCGACATAGATTAGCCGATGTTACTACAAAGATTGAATACCATTCGGAGTTATGTAACACAGTGTAAGATCAGTGGTCATAAAAAGATGCCAGTGAATGGGGGCTGAAGAGGAATGTGATGTCTTGTCAATGATAATTCAAACTCTTCAAGTATTGCTACTATTAGTAAATAAATTCCTTATGGAGCAGTTTCCTATTGAAAAATATGTAGGTAACTGCATCCAGTCCAACTTTGGAGTTGGGTACTTTGCAAAATTTCGAAATATTAAGATACACTTGTTAAATGGGCCAAACAACACAGAATTTCAGTTGATGCGTGGCATCAAATGCACTAAAGGCTCAAGCAGCTCTTTAAATCAGAATGTGGAAGCTGTATTTAGGACTGCAGGTGGTTTTTGATATTTTACAGGTCTTGTTCATATGATAGCTTAGTCCCACATACTCAGGCTACGGTAGAAACGAACCATGATAGCAATGTCAACATTCTTGAAGACCATCTCCTGTTCTTTCCTCCACAACATCGCGATGAGTGCTTACTTGACACATCACACGACTGCAAGCTGACATTCCTCGATCGTTGAAGATTCAGGCACCCTATCACACATCAACTGGCCCCACATATTCGCTTTATCATTCTCCCATAGAATATATCTGTATAGAGCAACACCCGTGCATTTTGGTAGGTCTACGGAATTAAATCATCAACGGTAGGCTTTTGTCTGATAAGGCATACGTGAACAAACTTTTGACTCTCTTCATCTCCGAATCGTGGGTATTAGCCAGACAATAGCAGATGTTGCATTTTATTCACGCTATTCCTCGTGAGGGTGACAAGCTTTTTGTGCAATGTTTTTCATGAAACACTACTCTGAAGAAGTATTGTATTACAACTCTCAACGACCATCTGTAATCACACACATCATTTGCACCCGATGTTATGAATGGATTATCAAGCGACTCTAACGTAAGTTAATATTTACAGGTGAAACTTCCACATGGATTAAAACTGAATACTGGATCGTCTCTCAAACTTTGGCTCTTGTCCTCCGCAGGCAATGGTCTGACCCTATGAGTGTAGATAGCTTTGTCGTTAAGAGTATTCTCAATGGAAAGCAGGATTCTAGTTTCGAGGCAAATTACAGAACACGTTATGAACTACCAGGAAGTTTGAAAACAGTGCATATTCCCCACTGGATTTCAAGATTTCTTTTAGGATCTCTAAAGAGATTTACACAGTTCTTCTTAGAAATTCTTAATAACTGTCGCTTCAGATGAGAAATTGTTTTACTGTACAACTGCCATTTTCCTATTTCTTTTTTTTTCTGCGTAAGTCGGGTGCCGTGTGAACGGGGGACGGTCATTAAACGTAGAAACAAAAATGTATCCTTGTGCCCACCAACTATTTCTCGAACTTTTGCAGCAGAACTAACGTTCCGAACGTAAAGGTCACTGTACAGTGCACGCTGACATACGTAAGCACATGACACAACAGTCTGTTTCTGAATCGTTCGCTGGTGACAGACAAATCAGGATTCCCACTGCATCCGATTCAATCATTCCTAATTCTGGAGCACCTCAATCACTTACCTAAAATGTAACGTGTAAAAAGGCTTGGGAAATAATGGGAGACGTGGGAACTATTAGGACAGAGAAATGGGATTGAACTGGATACAGGAAGCGAAATCGGCAGCTGTATATCTGTAATGTGTTGTACCAATCATTACAGATCTACTACGTAATGAAAGTATGACTAGTGATCATTAATAGCTTAAGAATTTGGCTCTAAAAAATAAGTAGAATGTGTCGTACGTTTAAATCAATGGTTGATTTTTATGAAACTAATATGTACAGATGAAGTTAAGCCACCTTTAAATGAGGGAAGAATGCTCTGCACGTCCCTTCGGAAACAATATAGTTATAAAGCCTTTTAAAGTGAAACTGATTATACAACATCCTCAATACAAGTAATGTATCCATACATCAGGAAGTTACCACATTACACAAACAGCCACGGCGCGATTGCCGGAGAACACTCCCATTCGTTCCTTTCAAAAGTTATTGATACAAGATCACTTTTATTTAAGTATTTCACACAACTCGTCGTGTTTACGACTAGATCATCATGTGGAAACTGTGAGACGAGAATAAAGTGGACAAATGAGAAAGTCTTACGTAAAACTTAACTCCACATGTACACTCTAAGATAAAGATTACGACGCCCCATCAAGGAATTATTCGAATTGGACAGAATAGGTAGATGTGGTGCACGTGTATACACAAACATATGATAACAATTTCACAAGAATTGAATGATTCACTCAAGCTTGACAAACTGTGCAAATCCATAACGCGTTGGTCCGCCTCTGTCCCTTATACGAGCAATTATTTGCCTTGGCAGTGATTGACAGAGTTGTTGGAAGTCCTCTTGAGTAAAACGTAAATGTCTTGTGACTAGAGCCTTTCTTCGGGTAGACCGTTCGTCGGGTGTAAGTCTTTCGAGTTGACACCACTTCGGCAACTTGCGCGCCGATGGGGTGAAATAATG
The DNA here is from genome assembly GCF_021461395.2 of Schistocerca americana. Taxonomy (NCBI): domain Eukaryota; kingdom Metazoa; phylum Arthropoda; class Insecta; order Orthoptera; family Acrididae; genus Schistocerca; species Schistocerca americana. The sequence continues at coordinate 907,082,987 of NC_060121.1, forward strand.
ATGATTATGACAACACAACACCCAGTCCCTGAGCGGAGAAAATCTCCGACCAAGCCAGGAATCGAACCCGAGTCCTTAGGATTGACATTCCGTCGCGCTGCCCACTCAGCTACCGGGGGCGGACGTCCTCCTGAGTTATATCGTACACGTTCTTTCAAATATGTGTGTTATACCGTCAAAATCCAAGTTTCCTGGAGGGCATTGTCCATAAAGCTTCAAATTTTCTCCACTGGGTAGACATCCGGTGACTTTGCTGGCCAAGGTAGTGTTTGACAAGCATGAGCAGTAGAAACTCTCGCAGTGTGCGGGCGGACATTATCTTGCTGAAATGCAAGCCTAGAATAGCTTGCCATGAAGGGCAACAAAACGGGGCCTAGAATATCGTCGACCTACCGCTGTGATAGAAAGGTGCCGCTCATGACGACCAAAGAGGTCCAGCTCTGAAAGGAAATGGCATCCCAGATCATCACACCTGAGTGTCGCACCATATTGCACGCGGCAATCCGGTTGATATTCAACAGCCGTCTGGGGCGTCTCCAGACATTTATTCGGCCTGTAATCTCGTTGACTGAAGTATAATTGTCTTCTGTGATAAGACACGGTCCAAACTGTGACCCAATGACCAGCGAAAATGTTTCTGGAGACCCCCTGGACAGCGGTGGGATATCAACGTGTCGGCTGGCATACGGCCCGACAACCAGGAGTGATAGTCTGGAGTGCCATTTCTTTTCAAATCAGGACCTCTTTGGTTGTCATCCGCAGCATCGCTACAGCACAGCGGTGCGACAATCATATTCTACTCCCCGCTTTGTTGCCCTTCGTGGAAAGCCATTCTGGGGCTACATTTCAGCAAGATAATGCGTGCCCGCACACTGCATGACTTTCAACTACCTGTTCGTGCTTGCAAAACCCTTCCATGGCCAGCAAGATCGTCGAATCTCTCCCCATCTGAGAACGTTTTGGAGCATTCTGGGAAGAAGCCTCCAAGCAGCTCGGATTCTGACGCTCTAACGCTCACATATTTGACAGAATGTGGTACGATATCACTGAGAAGGACATAAAATAATTCTGTCAATCATTGCCAAGGCAAATAACTGTCTGTATGAGGGTCCGATGAGGACCAACGCGTTATTGATATGCTGAGTTTGTCAAGCTGTTTTCTTTAAAAAATCATCCAATTTTTCTGAGGTTGTAATTATTTGTTTGCGTGTACATGTAGATCACGTCTATAGGTTCCCGTCCCATTCGGGTAATTCCTTCGTGGCTCTACTTTTTTTTGTCTTACAGCGTATAACGAAAAGCAGCACGCCACGTAAAATTGAAATCCATACATTGCATCTCATCATGTTTCTCTTTATAAATAATGTAGAATATTGAACGGTGACAAATTACTGTTTGAAATAAAGTGAAATACTCTGTAGCTAATCACACTGGTGTCTGGGAAACTGTGAACGACAAGCGACTGTGCTTATGGACTAGTTCGTGAGGCATTTTCTTTTCTATTTTATCTCTGATGCCTGGATTTTCATTCGTCACTCTTCCAGAAACTTCGAAAATCAGTGTAAAAATTTCATATGTCATGTACAATATTTTTATTGGATTGTTACGGGGATTAACAGGATGCCTTATGAACAGTCGTCGCTCGTTTGCTATCGCGGTCACCTGCCTGGCTACGCGGATTCAGAACCGTGACTCCATGCATGGTGTCACTTACCCAGCTGCTCACCACAGGCATCTAATTTTATCTCTTCGTATTCGCACTGTCCTCTCATAACTCTTCTGCTTCACTAAAATGAACTTACAAATTTGCACTGTGGAATTTACTATTAATTTTCTTGATGAAAAAGGCTTAGAATAAGTTTCCCGTGATCGTGCAGGTAAGCTGATGAAAAAAAAAAGACAGAGGACATAATATTATCTGCTATGCAAACATCATGAAAGAGTTCTGAAAGGGGTCAAACTTAACAGCTATATACGGTTTTTGTTGTCTCTGTAAATGTATGGCTACGAAAAGCAACAGGAAAATGTCCTTATAAGTGGTCCTTCGAATAAAATATCAGAACCTACGTATGAAATGCACACAACTCTCGACAGACGTGCAGTAAAATGCACTGAAGACTACATCCCGATCTTGCATCATTCTGAGATAGGTGGCGTTACAAATCCTTAATGAACAGTTTGAGCTATCAAATGCAATCTTTCTACAAAATTTCAATCATCTTTTTCCCAATTTGAAACATGAATAAACACTACTCGCCTTGACGGTAAAAATAAGAAGACTGAAACCCTATACTAAAATATAACAGCCTGCTTATTCACGCATTATTACAATAGTTAAATTAGTTTAAACTTTCAAGTAGCGACCATGTGACACAGAACTGTCCACTGTCGAAATATTTATACATACGCTTATTTCTGATCATTTATTATGTTACGAGCGTGTGCCACAGTATTTAAGTAATATTACTTAAGTAACTTTGTCTAACAGATTGGCTTTTCCATTTATTTACTTTATTTGTAATTAACGTTTATTGAAAATAAATTGCATGCAATTAAACTTTCGTAGTTTGTAAGTTGCTCTACTGCAACATCAGATACTTGTTGAGATGTCTCCGAGAGAGAAATTCTTTGACTCTTTCAGTTTTGTGCAATAGCCATTTTTGTATTCATTTTCCCATGTGACAAAAACTTGTTGGTCGTGTATTGTGCTTTACATTATGTGAATATATGTATATCAAATAAGTGCTTGAAATAATCTTCAGCATTTAGTGAACAGAAACCAATAAAACTGCAACAGAATGACGGGAGAATTCCCATAAATAAACTATATGTATAATAACTGAACTTTAAAGATTTCTTTACGTTATGTTCAATCGTTATTAGGAATAGTTACGTCCAAGTAGGTCGTTTTTAACATCGATTTAGCTTTAAGGCACCATCACCCCAAGGAACCTCCGCCACAAGGCGGAATAAAAAAGCGAAAACTTACGTTGACATCAACCAGTGTGTGTCTAGACGTGAACAGCCATTTGAATAAATAAATAGCATTATAAAGAGCGGCTGGTTGCTGTTCTTTTCCTTACAAAAATCGACGTGTATTTTGTACTTAGCCACGATTTCAGAATGTCAGTTTTTGACAAAATGCTATATATTTGGCCACTAGTTAAGCATACTTGTACTGCTTTGCATTTGTCCTCTAGCCATTCCTGCTTAGCGATTCTCCCATTTCTGTCGATCTTATATTTTTAGACGCCTATATTCCCCTTCGCTTGCTTGATTTGCTATAATTTTATATTTTCTCCTTTCGTCAGCTAAATGTAGTTTCTCCTCTTTTATCCAGGAATTTCTACCAGGCCTTGCCTTTTTACCTATGTGATAATCTGTTACTTTCACTACTTCATCGCTCGAAGCTAAACTTTTTCTTCATTAGGTACCACAGTTCTTCTCCATTAATTTTATCGAAGGCTTTTCCTAATAAAAAATGCTTATTGACTCTCCGAATTAAATTTTGCATGTTCTTCAGTTACCTGTTTCATCAGAAATACTGCATTTGTTATCGTTCCTCACTTAGTATATACTTACATTACTTTTAATCTGCTGCTCAGGGAAACAGTATGCTGAATAAATAAGTCAGTCTTCCTATAATTCTGGCGTGTTCTTCTTTCTCCCTCAATGAAAGGCGATATAAGTTGTACTTTTTTGTATGCTCTTGCTATCAGCCTTCCTTGCCAGCATATTGAACCGACTTAGTAGTATTATACAGAAAGTCACGTTCCTCAATAGTTCATTGTTGAAGCTGTCTATAGACATAGGTTGCCTTTGTTTTTGTTTTTTTTTTCTTTTTTTTTCAGCCCATCGTAGTCTCTGTCGTCTCTTGTACGCGTAAACTGTTCACAGTACAATATTTCATTTCCGAATTGTCTGTCTGTCCGTCTGTATACCAAAAGATTTGTAGCATTCGCCTTCTTGCCACTGTTCTATATTATTTATCTGTACTGTTCATCTATAAGATTAGTTGAGCGAATTGTCTTACTGGCTAGTTCAAAATGGTTCAAATGACTCTGAGCACTATGGGACTTAACTTCTGAGGTCATCAGTCCCCTAGAATTTAGAAGTACTTAAACCTAACTAACCTAAGGACATCACACACATCCAAATCCGAGGCAGGATTCGCACGGTTCCAGACTGTAGCGCCCAGAACCGCTCGGCCACCCCGGCCGGCTACTGGCTAGTGCTTGTCCAAACTGTTCCCAATATTATGGGTCGGCATATTTTACCGCCGTTTAACCGATATTCCTCTTCTTTTTCTAAATGTGATTATTTCCTCTTGTAGAGTTGTTAGGACATTCAACATAAGCCTTGTGACTAATATATCTGGGATAAGCTTTACAAGTATATTGGAGAGTACATGCTATAACAGTAGGACAACGGAAGGCAAAAAAAACAACAGAAACATAGCTATTAATCATAATTTATTCGTCCTCTGGCGTCCTCTAGTAATATACAAAGACTGTGTACATCTGCAGTAGCTACGCCGAATTGTGTACACAAGCTGCTTTACAGGGCACGTTTCAACATCGGCTCGCAGATGTTTCAGCCGTGGTAGAGAGCCTTGGCGGCAGCGAGGCCTGCGAGTCCAGGAACGCCGTAGGCGGCGGGGGCGACGGCGGCGACGGCGGGGGCGGCGACGGCTGCGGGCACGGCGTAGGCGCCGGCGGCGGCGGCGGCAGCGGCGGCGGCGGCGGCTGCGCTACCCGACCCGCGAGACTGCACGGCGAGACGCGCGGACAGGTGCTGCACTCTGGCGGCGGCCACCGCAGGCGTGTCCAGGGGCACGCCCTCCGGTCCTAGCACGATGTTGGCGGGGCCGTAGGCTGCCAGGCCGCCCACCACCACGGGGGCCGGCGGCTGTGGGGCGACGAGGCCGGGCGCCGAGCCGATGACGGGGGCGACGCCCGCCGCCCCCAGGTAGGCGCCCGCCCCCAGGTAACCGGGCGTGGCCAGAGCCACTGCCACCAAGGCACTCAGGACGATCTGTAGGCAGATCAGAACAAGCACTGAACAATGGGCCAGCATATTATGCATGATAGGCAGCAACATATCTACATCTACATCCATACTCCGCAAGCTACCTGAGGGTGTGATGCGGAGGGTACCTTGAGTACCTCTAAGGGTTCTCCCTTCTATTCCAGTCTCGTATTGTTCGTGGAAAGAAGGATTGTCGGTAAGCCTCTGTGTGGGCTCTAACCTCTCTGATTTTATCCCCATGGTCTCCTCGCGAGATATACGTAGGAGGGAACAATATACTACTTGACTCCTCAGTGAAGGTATGTTCTCGAAACTTCAACAAAAGCCCGTACCTAGCTTCTGAGCGTCTCTCCTGCAGAGTCTTCCACTGGAGTTTATCTATCATCTCCGTAACGCTTTCGCGATTACTAAATGATCCTCTAACGAAGCGCGCTGCTCTCCATTGGATCTTCTCTATCTCTTCTATCAACCCTATCTGGTACAGATCCCACACTGCCGAGCAGTATTCAAGCAGTGGGCGAACAAGCGTACTGTAACCTACTTCCTTTGTTTTCGGATTGCATTTCCTCAGGATTCTTCCAATGAATCTCAGACTGGCATCTGCTTTACCGACCATCAACTTTATACGATCGTTCCATTTTAAATCACTCCTAATGCGTACTCCCAGATAACTTCTGAAATTAACTGCTTCCAGTTGCTGACGTGCTATATTGTAGCTAAAGGATAAGGGATCTTTCTTTCTATGTATTCGCAGCACATTACACTTGTCTACATTGAGATTCAATCGCCATTCCTTGCACCATGCGTCAATTCGCTGCAGATTCTCCTGTATTTCAGTACAATTTTCCATTGTTACAACCTCTCGATATATCACAGCGTCATCCGCAAAAACCCTCAGTTAACTTCCGATGTCATCCACAAGGTCATTTATGTATATTTTGAATATACATGGGGTAGAAACTGGAGAGGGAGATGACAGATCGAACACTTAAATTCAAAAGTGTCTTAAAATTGTACTAATATAAATGACTGTACACGTATTTCTTTGTACTTACTAAGTGTTTACGCGTGTTTGGTTCACAGACTGCTGCAAATCCAGTATAACGATTAAGAAGCCAGAGAGAGCACCGAACAGATAAAAGTCAGCAAATAAAGGCCGTTGTGGCTAGACAAGGAATCGATCTCTCGCTCATTCCAACAACACTAACAGTCACTGGTCCTTTATGGTATTGCAGTTCGTAGATACTGGCGTATGCGTGATTAGAGCGCTGCCAAATTCCCGTTTTATGACGACCATTTCTCTTAATATTCGAAATTCTACCTTTTCATATACCGTGAACGACGGCAAATCAGTGTCCTAGGATTATCTAATCCGAGTACCATTGACAAATCTTCATAGCCCTTGTACACTAGAAGGGAGCAAATGCATGGGCCCTGTAAATTAATTCCAAAACGGATCTTATACATCATGATAATGCTTTCTGAACAAAACCATTGCGAGGATCTCGCAGCCTGGCGGCCCTCTACGAAGGTAATTGCGTATACAAAGAGTTTAACAGTTTGCGAGTATCATATTATGTGACATAAGTGGTCGCACCTTTTGATTGCATTGGCTTAGAAGTTTAAATTTTTCACACCACCATGGGACAGTGCACCTTAGTAATTGATACAAATTTCAAATTGCTACGTTTTCCCGTTCCTGAGAAGAAAGGGTCTTGACAGACATACAGAAAGACAGAATGACACCTAATTGATTCAGAAATCTGAAAATATCTTGCAGTAAGAGCCACAATTTTCATAACTAGAGAACTATTCCTGTGGGTTATAAAGTGGTGTGACTTAAACATACCGCAAAACATTCTGTCACATTGCTAACCACCGTGTCTACCGGGAAATTCCAAGTTCTTCCTTTCTTTCTTAGAAAAAATTGGAATTAACTTTTACCTACTCACAAAATCCTCCTGAAAGGTTCCACACAGAACCCCGTAGCTGAGTGGTCAGGGCGACAGAATGTCAATTCTTATGGCCCGGGTTCGATTCCCGACTGGGTCTTTCAGGGACTGTGTGTTGTGTTGTCCTAATCATTTCATTCACATCGACGCACAAGTCGCCGAAGTGGCGTCAAATCGAAGGACTTGCCCCGGGCAAACTGTCTACCCGACGAGAGGCCCTAGTCACATGTTTACTAATAATAAGAGCGCCAGTGGGGCTGAAAGAAATATGCAATATTTGTTGTTACGTATCAAGAAGGTAAGTCACAGAAAAGGTCTCTAATTTTGCTTAAGAGCGTCATTTATAAAAGGTAACACTGATTTAACAATATTCAGCCCGTTTGTGACCAAGTACCTCTTTCACACAAGAAAGCTGGAGCTGCGCCTATTATAGCCTAGCGTTGTAACCCATCACGATACAGATGTGCAACAACTTTCTTTTGATAACCTCCCCCTAGATCTGTTCGTAGCTGGGGTTGCGTACACCACTCAGGATAGAATGAAACGATGCGGGGAAACAGAATGTCGCATGTCGAGCATTTCTAACTGCATAGTTTTCTTGTATCTCAATCTCCGCGATAAAATAATGTCCAACACCAGCTCCAAAGAGCCTATCTACACGCAGAGCTCTGATACCAGCTGAAGCACCAAATAATTTACAATTGCATCTAAAATGAACCTGTATACATTTAAGCTCTGATACCATTTTTGTGTAATGATTAGGGGATTTAAACTACATTCATGGGAGTCCAAATCGTCGTTCGCATATTTTGATTTACATTTTTTCATAATATCTCTGAATTGCTTCTTTTGAAAGCTTGTATTAATCCTTCCAGTGGATCACAGTCAACTCTTTCCTCATTACAATTTAATAATCGGCTGTAGACGCTTCATTTAACTTTCCTTTTATTCTCCCAGTAATTTTTATATAGAGAGCGGAAGAAGTGCATAAAGCCCCGACTTTTAAGTTAAATCGGTAATGACCAACAGTCTAATGATATCATATGCGTATAATAGTGTCTGTAATAATGTGCTCACTGGCTGCGAAAGTAAATTCAACATAAAATGATATAAATACATTTATAAAGTCTCAACGCTAGCAGTAAGAAGTTGAGAGATGTTGCGCTCCGCCTTTGGTAAGACGTAGTGAGCCTGTGTTAGGTGAACTCACCAGGAGCTTCATGTTTGCTGGTGGTGCTGCGCGCCTGTTATGCCGATGCTACTACCGCTGCCGCTGTTAGCCAGTGCATACCTGGAACCAGCTTCTGCGCGTTTATATACGCTGAGGCCGACGGTCAGCGCCTTGTGAAAGTGGCCTCCGGCCTTCTGCCGGCTAGTTCTTGGACGCAGACAACTAGGCGTATAACGGTGCGTGTCGACGACATTTAGCAGGGCGTCTCCTAGCCATCTTGTAATACACTACTGGCCATTAAAATTGCTACACCAAGAAGAAATGCACATGATAAACGGTTATTCATTGGACAAATATATTATACTAGAACTGACATGTGATTACATTTTCACGCAATTTGGGTGCATAGATCCTGAGAAATCAGTACCCAGAACAACCACCTCTGTCCGTAATGACGGCCTTGATACGCCTGGACATTGAGTCAAACAGAGCTTGGATGGCGTGTACAGCTACAGCTGCCCATGCAGCTTCAACACGACACCACAGTTCATCAGGAGTAGTGCATGGCGTATTATGACGAGCCAGTTGCTCTGCCACCATTGACCAGACTCTTTCAATTGGTGAGATATCTGGAGAATGTGCTGGCCAGGGCACCAGTCGAAAATTTTCTGTATCCAGAAAGGTCCGTACAGGACCTGCAACGTGCGGTAGAGCATTATCCTGGTGAAATGTAGGGATTCGCAGGGATCGAATGAAGGGTAGAGCCACGGGTCGTAACACATCTGAAATGTAACGTCCACTGTTTAAAGTTCCGTCAGTGCGAACAAGAGGGGACCGAAACGTGTAACCAATGGCACCCCATACCATCACGCCGGGTGATACGCCAATATAGCGATGACGAATACACGCTTCGAACGTGCGTTCACCGCGATGTCGCCATACACGAATGGGACCATCATGATGCTGTAAACAGAGCCTGGATTCATCCGAAAAAATGACGTTTTGCCATTCTACACCCAGGTTCGTCGTTGAGTACACCATCACAGGCGCTCCTGCCTGTGATGCAGCGTCAAGGGTAACCGCAGCCATGGTCTCCGAGCTGATAGTCCATGCTGCTGCAAACGTCGTCGAACTGTTCGTGCAGATGGTTGTTGTCTTGCAAACGTCCCCATCTGTTGACTGAGGGATCGAGACGTGGCTGCACGATCTGTTACAGCCATGCGGATAAAATGCCTGTCATCTCAACTGCTAGTGACACGAGGCCGTTGAGATTTAGCACGGCGTTCCGTATTACCCTCCTGAATCCACCGATTCCATACTCTGCTAACAGTCATTGGATCTCGACCAACGCGAGCAGCAATGTCGCGATACCATAAACCGCAATGGCGATAGGCTACAATCCGACCTTTGTCAAAGTCGGAAACGTGATGGTACGCATTTCTCCTCCTTACACGAGGCATCCCAACAACGTTTCACCGGGCAACGCTGGTCAACTACTGTTTGTGTATGAGAAATCGGTTGGAAACTTTCCTCATGTCACCACGTTGTAGGTGCGCCACCTTCGCCAACCTTGTGTGAATGCTCTGAAAAGCTAATCATTTGCATATCACAGCATCTTCTTCCTGTCCGTTAAGTTTCGCGTCTGTAGCACGCCATCTTCGTGGTGTAGCAATTTTAATTGCCAGTAGTGTATATGGCTGTGTTTCAAAAGAAATTAATACGGGCAGTAATATGTTTTCAGTTATCACCTACAGTAAAAGTAGCAGAGCCTTGAAATTTAATGATGGTTTCCGTCCTTCTCTGCGTATTCGTTCAATGCGACACGTTTTTTTTCCCGACGATGGCCAGCTTGGCAGAGGCCTCGGTTGTGGAAACCTGCAATTTGAATGTTCACGTTGCGCCTCGCCAATAATCTCGTCACCATTGTGGATACGATGCTGAATGAATGGTTCCGTCTGCTGAGGTAAGAGGAAGAAGTCGCTGGGTCCCATGGCAGGAAAACACGGTGATTGAGGCAAAATTTGACAGCCCAAAGAAGCAGCATGTTTTACTGTGTCCTGCGCAGAAGGAGATGCTGTGCGTGAGCACTTTCAGCGACATTCGTCAGTTTCAGAATGCAGTACGAGCAGCTTAGAGATGATCCATGACTGATTTTCATGTTATTTACAGTCGTCTCGTTTGCGACACGTCGCTAGTACAGCAACAGGGCCTTCACAGCTATTGCTGTTGCCGGTTCTTCATACTGCCACTTCGTTCTTCATCACTTAGACTTGTTTCAAACACTGGAGGACCCTATGCTACCTAATCACTGCCTCACCTGACAGTCTTCCAAAGGATGATAAATTCAGCCAACTAGTTGCGTGTCACGTGTTTATTTGAGACCTTGACCTAAGTTTCGGTAACTACAAAATTATCTTCTTTAGAAGGTGATTGTGACGCCGAGAAATTACATATTGGTTGCAAAATGTTCAAGTAAAACCGATTTTTTTTCCTTTATTGTATTTCAATTCCCCATCGGGACGGGCTGGCAGCAGCATATGCACTGCTCTTCAGCCGAAAGACAGAACAAACAATAGAAGACATTTAAAAACAACATAAAGGAGAAAACATGGTGTACATAGATATAAAAAAGGTGGAACATCATGGAAGACAATAGACAAAAAAAGGGGCGACTGTAAAATGGAGATAAAAACAGTAAAAAAGTAGCGCACACAAAAAACCACACACTGATACAATTAAAAGAACACAAGGCGCAGTATGACCGGAGCATAAAAGTATCGACGGATGGCCTAGCACATAACAATCACTGACAGTAGCACTAAGCACAAGGCCAGCACACAATTAAAATCACACCTCTTGACGCACAGTAGAACAGCACTAAACAAAACACTGATGTGGCACACTGACGATGATCAAAACGGAGTAAAACCGAAACAGTGAATGAGGATTAAAACACTAGAAGCCAAGAGTATACCCTTACTTGATACAGATCGTATTGAAAAAGTACGGCCGGCCGAAGTGGCCGTGCGGTTAAAGGCGCTGCAGTCTGGAACCGCAGGACCGCTACGGTCGCAGGTTCGAATCCTGCCTCGGGCATGGATGTTTGTGATGTCCTTAGGTTAGTTAGGTTTACCTAGTTCTAAGTTCTAGGGGACTAATGACCTCAGCAGTTGAGTCCCATAGTGCTCAGAGCCATTTTTTTTGAAAAAGTACGTTAGTATCAAGCCGTTTGCCTCTTCTCAAGCAAACCTTCACCTCAAAAACAATAAAACAACAAGTCTTGGTCCTCAGATAACACCAGTGTGAACTTCAGGGATAAAATTCGTCAACCGATTTACGTACTAGCTCTTAAATTAAGGTAATTTCCGTGCACAGAGCACCACGTGTGTAAGCCGCATGAAATCCGCAATTATGCATGCTGAGTGGCGTTCATTGAAAAAACTGCACGTGATTTGGCACGAATAACAATTGCTAATAACTGATAGAAATTATTGCTTAAATATTGAAAATTATAAGACAGTGTGCTGCTGACTTAAACCACCACCAATTTACCAAGGAGTGATGGAGCGTTGTTCCCTTTAATGTAGCAAACAATTACAGTCGGATAGTGCAGTTAATCAATGGGCTGCACCACATCGTTTCTTCCTCTATGGCGCTTTGGTGCGGGTACTTCCACATGTACCGCAGTTGCAGAAACGTACCAGTAATTAATTACGTTAGTATATTTTCTTTGACACGATGAAACGAACTATGTGACTACACTTCTTAGCTGATACTGGACAGCAAACTTCGCAAAAGAAGAAAAGTAACGTAAGATTTGTGCGCTTAAAAGGACGGATAATGTAATAGTGAATCATCAAGGATTAGCAGCAGTCAGACTGTTCGCTAGGTGAAGCAGTTATCCGCAGAAAGATATCACCGTATCGGCCGGCTGGTGTGGCCGAGCGGTTCTAGGCACTACAGTTGGGAACCGCGCGACCGCTACGTTCGCAGGGTTCGGATCCTGCCTCGGGCATGGATGTTTGTGATGTCCTTAGGCTGGTTAGGTTTAAGTAGTTCTAAGTTCTTGGGGACTGAATGACTTCAGAAGTTAAGTCCCATAGTGCTCAGAGCCATTTGGGCCACATCACCGTGTCGTAACTGTAAAGAAATGGAAAACAGCATTATTTTTCAGATGGTTTCAAGATTACTTAAATTTGGATAAATGTGAGATAATTCCCATCACAAAGGGAAGTATAAAGACAGTTCGCGATTACAAAGCCAGCCGTAAACTACTGGAGCTCGTCACTTCGTAACAGGAAAGGCGGAAACCCTATGTCAGTTATTGTACAAAGCACAGTACAGTGCATACACATTTCTTTCGAGTAATTTCACATGCTCCCCCGCTTTCATGCACTGTAAGGTTGTTTCCGGAATATGGCTATAGAAGAGCTACAATAAGACAACGATGGCTCTGTTGTAAAAGGAGGCCGCAACGACCCTGAAACAATGCCATCCATTATAACTCCGGAGTAGTGCCTTCTTCACCATATTAAAGGTGACTTTTTGTCAGTCATCTGCGGCCATATTCAGGAAGTTCTAATCACGAAGGGCAAACGAGTTTGTGATTTGTTGTTAATTATTGATTAGTATTTAGGGTTAGCATTAGAAACTCTATTAAGTACTATGATAGACTCAAAAGAGCAGTTTGCTTTTGTTCAAATTATGGTGAAAATTTCCTGCCGTTTATGGCAGCTTAGCCTGACAAAGGTCATTTGACCGAAACTAGTGGCGAATGGTGCGATATAAAGGAGAGCTGAATGTTTCACCATGAATTGTAGCAAAGATCTTTTCAGTCACTAAAACTTTGTCTGTGCTCCACTCCCTGTCTGTCTTCCTTTATGCCGGGTATACCGTTAACCCTGACCGCCGAGGCAACCCAGTGTGGCATACAGACCGACCTGTCACATCGTAACGTAAGTAGGACCAAGCAGCCCATTTGTAAAGCTCCAAAGAAGCTTTCAGTGGCTTAACTTATTGTCCGGCCGGGGTGGCCGAGCGGTTCTAGGCGGTTCAGTCTGGAACCGAACAACCGCTACGGTCGCAGGTTCGAATCCTGCCTCGGGCGTGGATGTGTGTGATGTTCTTAGGTTAGTTAGCTTTAAGTAGTTCTGATGACCTCAGAAGTTAAGTCCCACAGTGCTCAGAGCCATTTCAGCTTAACTTATTCACAGGTGGAAAAGGAGGCACTGGCCATAATTTACAGCATTAAAGAGATTCATGTTTTCTTTTGTAGTGAAGCTGTTACTCATCATTGACCACAAGCTGCTGGTTTACTCATTCAGCCCTTGTTCCAAACCACCAGATAGGACTGCCCATTGACTACGGAAGTGGGTGCTCTTTCTCAATAATTGTTGTTAAGTGATTCATTTCCGGTCCACCCCTCAGTATTCTAATTCTGATGCATTATCGTTGATGCCAGTGGGACACGGTTTTTCGGAAAATCATTTCAGCTGCCCACGTTGGTTGACTCGAGTTCTTCAGTAGCACAGGTTTTTTCTCCTGCTTGACTGCCTCCATGTGGTCTAGGACGTCTTGCCGCAGAGGAGCAAAGTTGTCGAGTTGGCGTCTCTCGGGCGTTGCGTACCCGCATACTCCAGCTGCCACGTGCATCGCACTGGGGTACGTCTCGTATGAACACTCTGGACGGCAATTGATCACGATACCGAACACGTCGCGGTCTTTCGCCGCCTGTATACAGAATCAGGCTAATCTACCACGTCTCTTTCACCTTGTTGAGTCCTGGAGCAGCCTTGGAACATTATTTATTTATTTAATTATATTATAAATAAATGAATAAACCACTGTAACACGACGCCCAATGATTTCATGGGACAGGTTTTGGGAATCATGTGGTTGTTGGTTGTGGATGTGTTGTCCAATTTTCCACAGGGTACTGAATTGTCTTCCACAAAGTCGACTGCAGAAGTTCACACACTTTCGAGTACTTTCACTGAACTCTCGTCTCCAATAACAGTTGGTGTGTCGTGGGGGTTTGAGGATTTTGTACATCCACAACGGTATCCCTGCTTCGTCCGGCTTCTAACTTAGAGGTGGAGTTGTCCGTGAGAACTTTCAATACTCCAACATGCGACGATGCGCTGTCAAACGTTTTACCCACATGTCGGGCAATGCCGGATGATTGGAGCAGTTTGAGCGATTGCATCGGTGCCAGCCGCAGGACTTCCTCGAATATTTACATCGTGATGACCATGCCCCGAATGGTCACGGTCTCTTCGTTTTCCTCGTGGGGCTGCAGTCTGGGTGCATTCTACGGCCAGCAACCTAGGTGGCTGCCTGGTGTCGTGATAGGTCACAACCGACGACAGTTTGTTGTGGATGTCAGCGCCTCCTAGTCCTTGTACTGCCACCATATCTAATATGCGCCAGCCAAGCTTTGTTGTTCGTGGCGTTTTACCGGCGGGAGTATCTTAACTGCCCACACGCGGCCACTCCCATTGCGTCCACCGGCCTCCTGCTTTCGCCTGTGGAATACTGTGTCGGTGGCGATCGATCCCGCGGTGTCCGAACGGGACCATGGATTTAGAACCTGTACCCTCCTTTTTCCACTTGCCCATAGATGAATCCACGCCCCCGCCCACTCAAGCAGGCCAGCCATTACACCGGCCTCCGCAATCTTATGCCATTCAGGCCGAGTCGGCCGCATCGAAGTTGCCAATTTCAGCGGTCCCCCCTGCCGCCAGGGAACCTCACGCCCCTTCAGGTCTTCCACCAGAAGTTGAGGCAGAAGTGTGGCCATGCTCGGTACTATGTGCCCTTTTCAGTGGGAGGGATTTAGTATCCCCGTCAGTGGCCACCGATACGGATGCGGATGAGCTGGTATGGGTATTACAGGAGAATACTTCGCCACACTGTCACATATGACGTGTGTGAAGCACTGTACGGTCAGTCCTGGGTGTTAACTTGTCGATGGCAACAGACCAGGTCAGCTTAGTTTCTACGCTGTGCACAGCTAACTCGGATCTGACTTTCTCGCCATGCCGTGCTCCATGTCTGCATGGTTAAGCATTCAGTCGCTCACGGTAGTCACACTTGCGTTTCTGTGTGGTGCTCAGAAACTGTGCTCTCCCGTAGATTGACTCACACATCGAATTTCATTACCTCGTCCGAGGTTTAGCGCCCAGGCTTTGTAGTCGAAGGAATGTTGCCCAGTATAATATTTGCGCCATCAGTGACTGGTTCGAGGTATTGTCCCACCTGTGCACATGCAAAAGGGATCATTACGGGAACTGGCGTAGGATGGATGCCAGACGTACTACAACAAAACATATCCTGTTCTACTGAGGGAAAAGAGGAGTATCCAGGAAACTGGCGATCGCACACCGGAATGTTTGACCAGTACTGGGGTTTGGTTGTTTGGGGGAAGAGACCAAACAGCGAGGTCATCGGTCTCATCGGATTAGGGAAGGATGGGGAAGGAAGTCGGCCATGCCCTTTCAAAGGAACCATCCATTTGCCTGGAGTGATTTAGGAAAATCACGGGAAACCTAAATCAGGATGGCCGGACGTGAGATTGAACCGTCGTCCTCCCGAATGCGAGTCCAGTGTGCTACCCGCAGTGCCACCGCGCTCGGTTTGACCAGTAGTAGTCTACAACTTGATAAGGACATGTAAGAACAGGCGGAAAACGGCAGTCTGACAATCTTAGGGCTTCCTTCCATTTCGTTCGCAAAACGGAGCCAAAATCGTTGCCGAACCAAAGGAAACTGTTTAAATTACCGTGAAATATTTAAATTATACAGTTCAACGTTATGTAGCATTCGCTAAGGCCAAATTATTTCTCATCAAATTTGGGAAAGTAAAGCCACTATAGGCTAAACTACAGTTTAGAAGAAACAGAGAAAACGTCATCTAGAAATATACGAATACCCTGAAATGAATCATTCCTTACACCAGGAGGGTGTAAATTCACAATCTTAACCTTCGCTTATCCACTTAACTATTTGAGGATCTATCGATTAGATGGAAAACCCAAAGATTTTCGGTGCTTTCATTAAGACAGTAAATGGGTAAACGATCTCTACCCATGCTCTGAGTAATCCCACTATCACCAATGCAGAATATAGGTTGAAAGATAAAATTTTGTCTTGCTAAACTGTATCACTTAGCAAAATTGCTCCTTTCCTGCTCCTGCTGTTACTGCTAGTGTACTTGCGCTTCCTAACCGTATTCCTTACGAGCAAACAAGTTGCGTGTTTACCTGCTGTTACTCTACTTCACGTACTCGGATTATGCGCGTCTCAGTAGCTCGATGTAGTCACAGGGTCCAGCCGCTCACATCTGGTTTCATGCACCACAGCTAATTCGCTGCAAATAAAAACCTGAAGCTATGATCCTGTAGTCAAGTAGTCTACGCATTGGCTATAATTGCGAGTTAGTATAATACACAGAAATTAAAAGCAAAAGTTAAATGAATAATTTAATAAAAAAGGTTTTATTCTAAAGTCTGTAATTGATGTAGACGACATAGAATTATGTTGAATAATGTTTGTCCAAGAAAGGAAATCTCAGATAAACATAAAGTACTCCTACGATAATCAGTTGAAATACAAAAAGAAAATACCCCTATCAAATACAGTAATGTTACTTTGGGAACGGTACTAACATGATTATAAAATCCACGAATTAAATAGTCATCAAAGATACGCGAAAACTAAGTCCATTTCGTAATCACAATGCATAAAATATTCGCCAACTCAGAACAGTTCAGAATTCGGCATGATGTTTTGCAAATCAACACGCGCGATTCAAAGAATAGTAACTCATACTGTATCCTCAGTGCCGTAATACAAGCGGCAAGACTTAGAGACTTACTCTGGAGCACATTCAGCCTCTCGAAATATAAAGTTCCGTCAGAAGTTAAAGTGTGGTAGCTGCCGTCCATAGCTCAAAATCTATAACCCACTTCATCAAAAACCACACGATACCACAGGCAGATATGCCTACTTCCAGAACGAATATCCAAATGTCCCCTCCAAGACCTAATCGAAAAATTCCTGAAAAGTTGAAGTCTCGTAGCTACTCTCAACTATACAGAATCTATCGCCTACACATCCGAATCACGCACGTTACCTCCGGCGGGTCTCTTTGCTTTCAGTACAAACGTCAGAGTCCGGAATCGCTCACTCGTGCCCTTCATTGGCAAAATGCCAGTCTCGACATTTACCATTTACGATAGTGTTACGCCACTGTGTGTTTTCCAATTGGCTGTAGGGCGTTCCCACCAGAATTACTTCGTTCTTATGTTCCACAGATAAGAAGTAGAGAAATGTTATAACATTCAGTCACATCATATCACTCACAATAAATATCAGAATAGTCAGTATAGTTTCGTCCATAAATAAATAAGCCAGTATTCTTGCGCACATGCGCTAACGATAAATGACAACAGACTCTCGTTAAACATTATTTAAAAAATTATTTACGCCTTCTTGTCAGAAGCGTCTCTTGGCACTGTTTTACAAAGGTGGTGTCAGTTAAAACATGTGATTGATGACTTCCTAAATCACCATGATTTTGTATTACCACTTGTAATTAATATTTAAATAAAGTTTCTGCCAACGTAAACTGTGGATCGGATAAATACACAGTTATGACAAAATGTGAGTTATTCATAATGTATTCATCTGCTGTGTAATTGTGGAGGCTACAATTCTCTGACAAATATTTGGGTAATGAAAATGTATAATAAACGCAATAAATCAAGAAATAGAATAGAGAAATATACGTAGCTTTCAGAGATGGCAGCTGCAGTGCAATGCAATTGATATGGTATGAAGCGTTTAAAAGTTGTTAATTCAGAGGTTCATTGTGAAATGTTTATTTGCTGTAAATTATTAAATATTGTTGTTTTAAAGCTATTTAAATTATATTGCCGGCCGGCGTGGCCGAGCGGTTCTAGGCCCTACAGTCTGGAACCGCGCGACCGCTACGGTCGCAGGTTCGAATCCTGCCTCGGGCATGGATGAGTGTGATGTCCTTAGGTTAGTTAGGTTTAAGTCGTTATAAGTTCTAGGGGACTGATGACCTCAGACGTTAAGTCCCATGGTGCTCAGAGCTATTTTTTTTTATTGAAAGTATTGCTGTCTCACTGGATGAGCATCGTTTCTCTGAGCTCGCAAATGTATTCAGATTTCCTTTAAATTATTGTAGGTTCTCAAAGAACTGTAAGTGATCTTATAGTTTGTCTCAAAGCCCGCCATTGCTGATCATTCCGCATTCTGCTAAGGGAGATGACTCTTGTCGAAACTCTCAGCTTTGCGATTTACCCACATGCGGCCCTTTGCTACTCCCCTCTGCACCTGGCTGACGTAACAGACCCGACGCGCCCTTGGCCCTGAAGCTACACAGCTAATCATCAGCCACACAAGGAAATTCATCTTCCTTCATACCAATTCAATGCGGCTGATTGGCTCACCTACATATGTATGACATTGCACTCCTACTAAAACTACACAACATAGGTAAGGTGCAGACTGTTCTGTTTTTCAAGAAGTATTGTCGTTCAGGTGAGCGTGATACTGCCCTATATCATTGCTGTCAGTCAGTTGTAGAATTAGAGATAACGTTTTGTACTCGCTCATTACAATTTCTCTGGAGGCCAAAAATCTCTTCTCCATAGAATTCCACAATAGTAATCCTGTGGACCTCGCTGTATTACTCCATAAGAACCATTAGGCAGTGTACAGTGGTGATCTGTTTGTTTCTGTGTTTGTTGAATGTCATGAGTCGTTATATGCAGTGCATACAATTGAAAAAAAAGTGGTCATATGGACATATGGCTGGGACTCCGTTCCAAACGCGTAACGTCTCCTTGAAAGCGGCTATAAATGGCCTCTGACAGTGTTTTACTCCATAATCATGAAGGCTATGAGCCGGAGTAACCTCATGTAGAAGCCACGTTAACCGCCGTGTCACAACAGGGAGGTCTTCCCACACCGGCAACAGGATCACACGCAGGGACTGCAGATACTCCTCATCTGTGAGGCGTTGTGGAAGGTTGAGTAGTCCCACGAGGTGGTCGCCATAACCGCCTCCCGCACTTTGAGACTGAACTGGTAATGATTGCTGATGCCATGAAAACATGGGCATTCTCTGTA
Organism: Schistocerca americana; assembly: GCF_021461395.2. Classification (NCBI taxonomy): domain Eukaryota; kingdom Metazoa; phylum Arthropoda; class Insecta; order Orthoptera; family Acrididae; genus Schistocerca; species Schistocerca americana. The sequence continues at coordinate 907,102,297 of NC_060121.1, forward strand.
GCCACTAGGTGGGCTTGGGAAAGTCGACGACACCGTGGTGTGTAAAGATAGCATCTCCTGTGAATAGGATGGATGACAGTAATCTCAGCACTCTGGTGGCCTATGCGACGAACAAGTGACAGAACTGTCAACTTGGGGGAAAGTCCATAGGTAATGAGGCCCGCGCGCGTTGTAAGTACGTAATAGAGCTAATGGAAGTTGTCGTGGAGAATGCTCCGCACCATATTCTGTATTACACCACGCTGGTGGGACACCTGCTTGGCGCTGATAACAGAGTGACTGTTACAAATCTTTATCTCCGCCATCAAGTAGATGTACCTCCATTGGAATGAGTGCCCGGCCCTTTGACCATACGACTGTTTCGTTCCCTAACCCGGCTGTGGTGTGGCCTGGAATTCTAACGCTAGTGGTGTGTGGGGTGTAGAACACCCCATCCAGTTTTTTGCATATTTTAAATATTTACTGTTACTATGGATCAATACTATTCTATAATATTAATACACAGTGATAACAATAAAACTGAATATTATTTATTAATAATTAGTCGCATAACAGTTGCAAATTTTGAGTCTTTTGCTTCTGATTTCTCATCCATTGAAACACATTCAGTGACAGAAATGTTTGTTGCAGTTGCTCAGAAACTGGTCAACAATGTCTGTCATTGAAACCACTGTTTCTACTTCCTTCCTAACTGCTCGAGTATCTTGGTCGTCAAAACTAGCACTGCGCGATCTTTAGGGTGCGGAGTGTAACGGGACATCCTCCTCTAGCATTACTTTTCTTCGAAAGTAGTTGTCGATACCAGTATCATTTTTCGAATTTTGGACAGGTCAATATTATCTCAGCAGCTTTTCTGAAAACTTTCGTATAACTTTATACAGAATATGTTTTATTTCAAGCTAAAATTTATGAGAAGGAATTACTTTCTTTTCGAGTTCACAATCGACAATGGCTTTGAAACTACACTAAAAATAATTTTTTTGGAAACATTTGAAAATACGAATTATTTGGCAAACTTAAAATTTCTATTATTAATTACGCAATCTCGTACTGTATACTATGTTTATTTCTGGATTCATTTACGAAATAATAATAGAAATTCATTTGTCAAGAATAATTGTAAACCCTTTGGAATATGGTCAGCAACGCAGAGTGAAGGAGTAGTTAGCATGCCTCTGATGTGATCGAACGTATTTCTGTGCTTTAGGCGGACAATGTAACTTAGGCTTTGTTACTGTGAAGATTCGAAAGACTGTATGATATATTAAAAAGTGAAAAAGCATATTAATGTAACAACAAAAATTCTGCAAGAACAATATTCAAATATATTTAGATCAGTTCAATGATGAGGACCTAAAAAGGGAGAATTTCAGTTTCAAGAATCAGGCCCCTAGACAAGAAGAACTGGAGCCAACTCTACACAAAAAGATAAGTAAACTACAAAGTGTTTTGTAATTTTCGCTACTCTCAAATTTTTCATAAAACACTTTGCTTATTGTGGGCGACAGCTGGACTTAAGAAGGAGGAGGGCGATTACAGGGGCCATAATAGACCAAAATATCTTTTTTCTAGTTCCTTCAGATGCCTTAAGGTCTTCGAAATGCAATCTAGTTGTCTTGTAGGTTCCTGTTTAAATACACGAATCCACTGCAATGATTTCGTGTTTGGTTAAAGCTTTTATTACGTTTCCTCATGAAACATCTGACTCTCTATGCGATTATTTGTAAACAAAACAATTCCTTCTATAATACAAGAAAGTATAAAAAGGTAGCGTATTGTTTGGCATCACTAACGACTCCTGGAAGATGGGTAATAATATGCGACCTTGTTGTAATATTACGTCGGGTAAATTCTTTTCCCCATTTGGTCGTTCCATCTGTTCCCAGGTAATACATATCACTGACCTCATTTCAACGTTTTCATTTTTTTCCAGTTCTGATGATGTGTCGCGGTCACTGACAATAACAGCATCCTCTTCATCTCCATCATCGTAATCAATTCGACCCTCATCAAGTACTTGATGAATCAATGCCCGCACTTTGTCCCCTTGTGGCCCATAATAGTCCACGTATAACAATATTTGCTATTAACTGTATGATCACATATCATATCTGACATACAAAATTGCAATAAAACAGCTATATACTGACATTTTCCTCTTGTAGGACTAGAGTGGTGTGTGGGGATATCACAAGCCCCAGCATGCTCAAACTTGTTTCGACAGCTTCTCACGAACTCGTATTCTCAGTTAAAGTTACAAAAACACACTTGTACCACTTGCTGACATCTTATAACTGCTACATGGAATCACACATCGGTGTGAAATGTCATCTAACAATTAATTGTAGAAATTCACCGTAAGGGTTGTACCACAACCATACACAGTACTACCGGTTTAAGTCCTTACCCCCTCAGGCACCGTTCCCTGCAGTATGTACCCATTCAACAAAATCACTAGTAATAATTTATTGCTTCCTTCTTAATGGAGACAGACCATCAGATCTGAAAGTAGCTTTAAACGTATCCAAAAGATAGTCTTTAGAACCACTAGCATGAACGATATATAAAAATTACTTGATGAAAAAAAAAACTTGCAATGTGGTTCAGGGATGATTCTGATCTATTAAGGAAAGTCCCCAGAACATTAGAGCTAGATATAGGAAGATGTGCACAGAATACACGCTTAAAGTATATTAAGCGTTTGCCAACTACTCAAACAAACGTGAAGTATTTGGCACGAATGCAGTGCCACTGTTGTTTAATTTCATAGTTGGATGTGTGTTATTGGAAGCAGTCACGACTATTAAATACCTAGAAGCACGCCTAAAAAGCGAATTATAATGGAAAAGACTGGTTTGATGCTGCTTAACATGTTAGTCTATCTTGTGGAAGGATATTAGTTTCTACATAGCTACTGCTACCTACATGCTTTTGAACTTTCTTACTGTATTCAAATCTTGGTTCTAACTACAAATGATGTCCGTTTTTTCAGGACTCGCTTATGCAAAGATGGCCAAAATGAGATTTTTTTGCGACGTATATTGCTTGAGCTAGCCACATTTCTTATTCATAAATCAGCTTTTTAAACTCCACTACTTCCAGGATTAGAAGCTATAAGACGGCTGTTTTTAATGAGGTTATTCGATGTGTTAATATTTGTGAAGGAAAATAGTATTTAGATTAAGATTTGTAGTCAGAGAAACAGTTGTTAGGCAATAGTATCTGTGCCTCCCATGGCAGCACTGTGGTGTCATAGAATTCTCGACAATCTGTAGTGGATAGCTGCGGTGTACAGAAGACGGGCGTGGAGCGTGCAGTGTAATGCGTTAACGAACTTCTGGAACTATTTGGGTTGCAGATATATTACGAGGAGGAATGGTGACTCAGAACAATTGTTCGATAGCATACGGACATGAAAAAGGTTTTGAAACGAAAACAAGAAATTATTTGATGAGGTAAAAAGTTTATTTTATTTTTGTAGACTTGTATTATTGATCCACTTCACCCTCGTCACAGTCGAGTTTATGTTAATTATTCTATTGGATGATCTTCTGAGTTAATTTACTGTACCATGGAAGTTATTAGATTAAATTAATTTTCATATTAGAGCCTACAATTGTTTTCTTTGATAAACTGAGTCATGAGTTTCATTGGCATTCTGTGTCAAGATTATGAACCCATTTTCCCTGGACCAACTGTAGTTGGTTTTTAGCAGTATATTTTTAGCTGTTGCGGAGAATTTCTGTGTTTCAGTTTCTGGCAGTACTTCATTTCGCAGGTGAATTCATAATATGTGATTGTTTCTTCTTTTCCTTTGCCAAATGTAGGTTGTGTTAGTGTCTTTATTTTACCAGGGCCATATGCCAGTGCAGGAATTTTCGTGTGTTTCAGGTTATATTCTTCCACAGATCGACATTACAGCTTGTTTTCTTTTATAGAATTAAGTTTTTCAAACAGTTCGCACTGACCGAGTCTGCTGAGCGTGAAATTATTGGTTTGCTTATTTATTTGTTTATCAATGAGATCAGTTTTCACACACGAAGGATTCATTTCAATTTCATGTAAATGACGTGGCTTTGAGCTAAGCAGCATATTTAGGTTGTCAGTTCACATTCCTAGGTTTGCATTTACTATCACACACACAAAAGCAAAAAAAAGCTACCAAATGTTTTCCGTGATTCCAAAACACGCTTTCTGTCACCGAATTGATGTAGCAAAACTCATTTTTTGCAGCTAATTTCTGTAGGGCGAATAGTATTCTGATTTTAATAATGCCATTCGTAACGTTCATCTTGGACACATTTGCGGAAGTAAAAATACTGGCTCGTGACATTTGACTTAAATACTGAAGCATGTATTGGGAGAAAAAATGGGATTGATAGTGGTATATATGTGACGCTGTACGTTCCACGTTGATATCCGTAACACCACGAGAAAGTCCCGAGCATTCTGTGCCTCTATATAAGGGCTGCAGTTATATAATCTACATTCCACATCTTTTTGCTTTTGTGTTATTGATCTGGCGTACGATGGAATGGACATTATGGGTGTACAGAAATTTGTTGTGCCCATAAAATTTATATTATATATTTTTATTAGTTTATTAACAATTTTTATTAGCCCTAAAGTTCTGTTGGGTCTATATGACCCGAAACCAATATTCTTTCATTATTTAGATTCATATTAACAATTGAATTGTTTAGCTTTATTGCTGACACATCGTAAGAGTCGTAACTGTTCATCAACGATTACGTTTATTGCAGGATTGTATTTGGAACTGCCTTCCCCCCGTTCATCACTAATACTGTAGCGACTTTGTCTTTAAGTTATTTTACTTCTCCGGTTGATTAGCTCTCAGATCGTAGCACTAGATATTTTATTAAATGTTTCGACTAGACTTGTTGCTCGACATGCATTCTGGCCTCTTTTCTTACACACAAGCTTTTTGTTGAATCACTATACCCCCGATACACACAGCAAGAAACAAGAACTTGAGATGTATTTAAAGCCACATTACGTCAATATTTAGGTACTGTTAGCCAAACTCTCACTCGCCTTCTGAGTTCATCATAATTTCATTTTAAATTGTTATGTAAGAGGTCGCTGCAGAAGAACATTTAATACGTGTTCCTGACGATCTTCTCTATAGAAAGATGACGGTCATGTAGAACCTGCAATTGTATAGCATGAATTCTTGAGCTATCTATGTTCCTTCTGACTGTGTATTCCAACTACACCAGCAAAGCAGGTCAGAACTTCCGTAGCAAATAAGCAGCAGAGAAATTGTAATTTTATTACACACAAGATGCTATTGTAGTCAGTTATATGCCACCCCTCAAAAAAAAAAAAAAAAAAAAAAAAAAAAAAAAAAAAAAAAAAAAAAAAAACGGTATCAGATTTGTGAATTTTGAATGGTGACGACAAAGAAACGATTCTGCAGTACAATAGATTTAAATGGGCTACTGACATACTCGACCAGCTAATAAATACCTATACTTGCATACAAAATAAAAATCAATGGCCAATGAATATTTTTCGCGGGGTTTTAGACATTAATACCTATAAGACGTACGTTTTTTTCCAATTTCGTTAGGTTCTAGTGTTTTTGAACAAGTACTAAAAACACTGTAATGCAACAAAGTACAAAATATATGAGAATGTATAATATCCTTATGAATGCAAACAGGATTTGGAGGATCTTGAGCCGGCCGATGTGTCCGAGTGGTTCTAGGCGCTTCAGTCTGGAACCGCGCCACCGCTACGGTCGCAGGTTCGAATTCTGCCTCGGGCGTGGATGTGTGTGATGTCCTTAGGTTAGTTAGGCTTAAGTAACTCAAAGTTCTAGGGGACTAATGACCCCAGATATTAAGTCCCATAGTGCTCAGAGGCATTTGAACCATTTTGAGGATCTTGAGGGTGGGATTCATTAGATGTTGCTAGAAAAATAACACAGTGTTACTTGTAAAAAAATAATTTACTAGTTTTAATTTATTATGTACAGAAACCAGTATATATTAGCCTCTTGTCTGTGCTGTGGAATCTCGGATGCCAATATAAATCTGTTCCAGTGTCATATAAAACGGAATGGTTGTCCAGCGGAGTCAAGTTAACCATGGTAAGCAGCCTTGGCAGCCAGGAAGGCAGCGCCAGGTCCACCATAGACAGCAGGGGCGACGGCAGCAACAGCAGGAGCAGCGACCACAGCGGGGGCGGCGTAGGCGCCGTAGGCGGCGGCGGAGGCGGCGGCGAGGGCGGCGCCGTTGATGGCGGCGTCGCGGGCCCTCGTCTGGGCGACGGCGGCCAGGTGGGCGCCCCTGGCGGCGGCCACGTCAGGGGTGTCCAAGTTGTAGCCGCCAGGTCCGACGACGATGTTGGCCGGGCCGTAGGCAGCGAGACCAGGGTGGATGCCACCCACATAGACAGGAGCGGGCTGGACGGCAGCAGCGAGGCCTGTGGCGTAGGCGGGGGCGGCGACGCCCGCCCCCAGGAAGCCGGGCTTGGCCAGGGCCACAGCCACGAGAGCACTCAGGACGATCTACAAATACATCAACAAAACAAGCGTCAGCAGGCTTACTAAGTCGTTGTCATTGATGGTAAAGTAATAGTTGTTAGGTCAAATCATATTCTTCAAACTCCTGCAATATTTGTCAGTTGTAGAGCCACCTGGACACATTACAAGACTCCCGGAAATGATCTCAGACGGCGGGTCGAAACCTTGAGTTTGACTAGGAATCTGGCGCAGCCTAATACCTCACGATAAATTACCAACAACAAGAAATAATCACTGTTAATTATGCATATACGAGGATATTTTCTAGACTTGATTTGTATTTGAAATCATCAAAAAGTTTTTTTAGGGATATGTTATGAATAAATGTACTGTTAACTTGTTCTGTTCAAGAAACTGCAGTAGTCAGGAAACTAGGAGCTGCTGTTGATTTTAAAATAGTCCACGAACTATCTGGGTTTTGTAACAAATGAGATCTATTATCTGCAACCTTTTTTTTTATCAAAGTGACAACTAAGTCTTCTAAACTGTGCAATTTATCAAATATACAGTAGGAAATGACTGCATAGAATGGGGCAGAGAATGAAGAGAGAACTCAATGAACCAACATGATTCTCACTTACTAAAAACGATGAATACCTTCACTGCACTACATAATATAACTGAAGTTCATGCAAGAGGGTCAGTAGAACAACAGATAGAATTTAGGACACATTTTGGACATTCACGAACGTTCATATCGTCAATGGATAGACCAGTAGATCTAAATATTGCAGGGAGGGGCTAGAATAACTAAAACTGTTTATCAGGCTAAGGACATGGAACTGGAACTCATACTGATGGTGCAAGGTAGACATTATTGTCGATGTAGAAATCAGCCAATGTTGCGAAACTCTGTTCTTTTTATTTAACTGATGACCGGTTTCAGGTATCAGAACCCATTGTCAAATCGACCGAAACAAGCCATCAGTTAAATAAAAACCACTGAATATCGCAACTTGGGCTGTTTCCTACATCAAACTGTCCTGTTATAAACTGATTTTGCAGGAAATCCATTATCTTCTTGTCTAACAAATTACTGTGAAAATCTACGTGAGTCAGTTTCATTCAAAATAAATCTTAGCGTTATAGGGCAACTGGCTGAAGTGTCTGGATTGTAAGTTGGAAACAGTTTTATGGACTTTTGACTAAAACCTCATAGTTTTCAGTTTTTGTAATAGTCATGTGAAGAACATTGAAGTTGCAGTGTTCTTTCGACATGCAGTAAAGTTCTATAGACTGCTATCACTGAACTCTTACGTTAAATCATTTAATCAGTAAGCGCTGGCATTGTGATAGCAGTGGTGAGCGTCCTTCATTAATTCTTAGAAATATATCAATAATTCTACTGCCAAAGAATATTAGTCAAAAGTCAGTGAAGAGTTCACAGTGACCTAATGTTTGTTGTGTAAATTGCAGCATACCTTGGGTCTGATACTCATATGCACAGTGAACTACTGCTGTGTGACTCAGATGAGTGGTTTTCTTTTAATCGAGGAACACAGCAATAGCAGCGCCCACTTTCAACCCCTTGTACCTGACAGAAAACAAATCTTGTTCCTAGACGCTCAGTGAAACGTTCGTATATTGGTTCAGTTCAATCCTAGCATTATTGCATGCCTATGTAATGCCCCCTTCTATGAGTATGGTTCCTTTGACAACCTTCCTTTTTTCGATTGGTCAGTATTCATTATCTGAAGAATTTCTTGTTAATGGGAAGCCAAAGTTAACCTTGGAGAAAGCCGTACAAGTGATCTGTGAAGTGAGGTAAACGTAGGTGGAAGGTCGAAAAACAAAAGCTCTTTAGAAACAAAACTGAAGCATCAAGTTTTAGCGTATAGCCTGTTTCTTAACTTGTATGTCGAAGAACAAATGATGGACGCATTAAAATTTAAAAGGTGGATAAAGAATCAGGAGTAGCCAATCCAATATTATCGTTTGTACGCGATATAGTCAGTCTTGCTGCAAATGATGGTGGCTTGGATGACCTGTGTAATGGGACGGATAGAGTACTTAGCACATGATAGGAAGCCTAGTGTAAAGCCTAACGTTCATGTTCAAGACTGTCCGTCCCGCTATCACACTCACCAGGCACTTCATGGTGGTGTCGGTGGTGGATGTCCGCTGCTGCTGCTGCTTCTGCTGCTGGACTGTGCCGCCCGATCACTGATGTTCAGTTTATATAGACGGGCGGCATGGCGGTGAAAGTGGTGTGGCTGTCCTTCTGCCGCGTCCCCGATGGGCGTGGACTTGGACACGCCAGTTGCTAGAGCAGCGCATTTCCGTTACTTCACAGCACAGTAGTCTACGGAGCCTAGCTACTAGGGGTTTCGCAATGTTCTCCTACAATTTGTGGTGACCTTTGCATTTTCTAACTGACCGCAAGACGGACGCTACGCCTACGCAACAGAGCTGAGTGCCTGACATCGTGAACTGCCCCGGGAGTCTTTGATTCGCTCACGCATTAAAACGGAGTGTCCGTGCACTACTGATATACTTTGCACATTGCTCCTAGGACGCCTTTCCTAGTCAGTTGACTATCACTCTTGTTCAATATCACGCATTTCTCTGTCACTACTGACTTACACGTGAAGTTACGAAACATTTGCCCTTAAACAACTGTACTCAGCTTGCTAGAGAGATACTGTCTACATCTACGTGATTACTCTGCTATTCACAACAAAGTACCTGACTGAAGGTTCAATGAACCACCTTCGAGCTAGAATGAAATTTTCACTCTACAGCGGAATGTGCGCTGATATGAAACTTCCTGACAGATTAAAACTGTTTGCCGGACCGAGACTCGAACTCGGGACCTTTTCCTTCACGGGCAAGTGCTCTACCGACTGAGGTCCCGAGTTCGAGTCTCGGTCCGGCACACAGTTTTAATCTGCCAGAAGTTTCACCTTCAAGCTGTCTCTCTACAGCTCAGCTCTCTAACGGACCGCGGGAAAAACGAGCACTTAAATTTTTCTGTGCGAGCCCTCATTTCTCTTATTTTATCGTGATGATCATTTCTCCTTACGTAGATGGGTGTCAACAGAATGTTTTCGCAATCGGAAGAGAAAACTGGTGACTGAAATTTCTTGAGAAGATCCCGTCGCAACGAAAAGCGCCTTTGTTTTAATGATTGCCACTCCAATTCACCTATCATGGCGGGTGGCACTATCTCCCCTGTTTCACGATAATACAAAACGACCTGCCCTCCTTTGAAATTTTTTGATGTCATCCGTCAGTCACATCTGATGCGGATCCCACACCACATAGGAATATTCCTTATCAGGATGGACAAGCGTGGTGTAAGCAGTCTCATTAGCAGACATGTTGCACCTTTTAAGTGTTCTGCCAATGAATCACAGTCTTTGGTTTGCTGTACCCACAACATTATCTATATGATAATTCCAATTTAGGGTATTTGTAATTGTAATTCCTAAGTATATAGTTGAATTTACAGCGTTCAGGTTTGTGTGACGTATCCTGTAATCGAAATTTAGCTGATTTCTTTTAGTTGTTGTTGTTGTGGTCTTCAGTCCTGAGACTGGTTTGATGCAGCTCTCCATGCTAATCTATCCTGTGCAAGTTTCTTCATCTCCCAGTACCCACTGCTACGCAGATCCTTCTGAATCTGCTTAGTGTATTGATCTCTTGGTCTCCCTCTACGATTTTTACCCTCCACACTGCCCTCCAACGCTAAATTTGTGATCCCTTGATGCCTCAAAACATGTCCTACCAACCGATCCCTTCTTCTAGTCAAGTTGTGCCACAAACTTCTCTTCCCCCAAATCCTATTCAATACCTCCTCATTAGTTACGTGATCTACCCATCTAATTTTCAGCATTCTTCTGTAGCACCACATTTCGAAAGCTTCTATTCTCTTCTTGTCCAAACTGGTTATCGTCCATGTATCACTTCCATACATGGCTACACTCCATACAAATACTTTCAGAAACGACTTCCTGACACTTAAATCTATACTCGATGTTAACAAATTTCTCTTCTGCAGAAACTATTTCTTTGCCATTGCCAGTCTACATTTTATATCCTCTCTACTTCGACCATCATCAGTTATTTTGCTCCCTAAATAGCAAAACTCCTTTACTACTTTAAGTGTCTCATTTCCTAATCTAATCCCCTCAGCATCACCCGATTTAATTTGACTACATTCCATTATCCTCGTTTTGCTTTTGTTGATGTTCATCTTATATCCTCCTTTCAAGACACTGTCCATTCCGTTCAACTGCTCTTCCAAGTCCTTTGCTGTGTCTGACAGAATTACAATGCCATCGGCGAACCTCAAAGTTTTTACTTCTTCTCTATAGGTTTTAATACCTACTCCGAACTTTTCTTTTGTTTCCTTTACTGCTTGCTCAATACACAGATTGAATAACATCGGGGAGAGGCTACAACGCTGTCTAACTCCTTTCCCAACCACTGCTTCCCTTTCATGCCCCTCGACTCAAAACTGCCATCTGGTTTCTGTACAAATTGTAAATAGCCTTTCGCTTCCTGTATTTTACCCCTGCCACCTTCAGAATTTGAAAGAGAGTATTCCAGTTAACGTTGTCAAAAGCTTTCTCTAAGTCTACAAATAATAGAAACGTAGGTTTGCCTTTTCTTAATCTTTCTTCTAAGATAAGTCGTAAGGTTAGTATTGCCTCACGTGTTCAAACATTTCTACAGAATCCAAACTGATCTTCCCCGAGGTCCGCTTCTACCAGTTTTTCCATTCGTCTGTAAAGAATTCGCGTTAGTATTTCGCAGCTGTGACTTATTAAACTGATAGTTCGGTAATTTTCACATCTGTCAACACCTTCTTTCTTTGGGATTGGAATTATTATATTCTTCTTGAAGTCTGTGGGTATTTCGCCTGTCTCATACATCTTGCTCACCAGATGGTAGAGTTTTGTCATGACTGGGTCTCCCAAGGCCATCAGTCGTTCTAATGGAATGTTGTCTACTCCCGGGGCCTTGTTTCGACTCAGGTCTTTCAGTGCTCTGTCAAACTCTTCCCGCAGTATCTTATCTCCCATTTCATCTTCATCTACATCCTCTTCCATTTCCATAATATTGTCCTCAAGTACATCGCCCTTGTATAAACCCTTTATATACTCTTTCCACCTTTGTGCCTTCCCTTCTTTGCTTAGAACTTGGTTACCATCTGAGCTCTTGATATTCATACAAGTGGTTCTCTTTACATTTGTCCTCTAGCCAACCCTGCTTAGCCATTTTGCACTTCCTGTCGATCTCATTTTTGAGACGTTTGTATTCCATTTTTGCCTGCTTCATTTACTGCATTTTTATATTTTCTCCTTTCATCAGTTAAATTCAATATTTCTTGTGTTACCCAAGGATTTCTATTAGCCCTCGTCTTTTTACCTACTTGATCCTCTGCTACCTTCACTACTTCATCCCTCAGAGCTACCCATCCTTCTTCTACTGTATTTCTTTCCCCCATTCCTGTCAATTGTTCCCCTATGCTCTCCCTGAAACTCTCTACAACCTCTGGTTCTTTCAGTTTATCCAGGTCCCATCTCCTTAAATTCCCACCTTTTTGCAGTTTCTTCAGTTTCAGTTTCTTTTAGTACTCATGTGAATAACTTCACACTTTTCCTTATTGAGGGTAATTTGCCACTTTTCGCACCATACAGATACCTTATCAAAATCATTTTGCAATTCGTTTTGGTCATCTGTTGTCTTTACAAGACGGTAAATGACAGCAACATCTGCAAACAATCTATGAGGGCTACTCAGATTGTCTCTTATCACGTTAGTATAGATCAGGAACAATAGAGGGCCTTTCTTGGGGGACGCCGGATATTACTTTTGTTTTATTCGATGACTTGAAATGTGACCCTTCTGACAGGAAATCACGACTCCAGACGCACAACTGAAGCGATATTCCAAAGGCACACTGTTTGGTTAGAAGACGCTTGCTAGGAACGGTGTCGAAATCTTTCTGGAAATCTAAAAATATCACTGAATTATAAGGATTGACTTTGCACGCATTCTGTTTACTACCTGTGGCGATCATAAAATCTGGTACAGAATTGTGTGTTTTTGTTGTTTGGTACCGTTAGCAGCAATAATATCCGAAGAATACTGACACAAGCTCTAGGAAATAAGGGATGTTATTTGGAACCAGTGACGTGGGATATGGAGATATGGAACAATCGTGAGCCGTTACCTAACACTCTTACATGATAGATGCCGCAGAAACATATCGAAGTCACCTCTCGTTATCCCTACCAAAGTAGCACTGATCAAAACCCACTGATTAAAGTCTCCACCACACTTCAACAGACTTCAGAAAATCATTACAGCTCAAATGAAGGCTGTTTTTTTAACACTTCCTTTTCCATCACAGCTTTGTTTACCGTCTCGGCTGTGGCCAAATCCGGCATCTGGATCTACATACATGTACATGAAAAGCATTATCTCTCAGATCTAAATAGAAATATTGTATCTTGAAACTTCCTCGTAGTGATCATTACGTAATTCGATTCGCGTGAACTTAGCATTATAACTGAGAAATTTTACGGAAATATGTGTTTGTATTTCTGTGTGAATTAGGATCTGGGATGGGTGTGTATTTAAATTTACTTTCTAATTTCTCAGGTTTTCTCGGCATGATTGATCAATAGTGTACTCTCGGATACTTTGGTTAAACCGGCAATACAAACTCTGGTGATTAGCCGTAAGTACACTGTTAACGTATTCTCTAGTATTCATTCCTCAGAACTGTCTCAAAGCCTAATAAAAACAGTATTTTTATAAACTTAGCAGCATGAATAGCGAATGTATTAGTCTAATAGTTCCCCATAATTACTGGCTTTCGCAGTCGGCAACCGTGACCAGATTGATGTTGTGCGTGAACGAAATTTATTTGTTTACTGATTGAATTCATACACAACGCTGCCCGGGTAGCCATGCTGTCTAAGGCGCCTTGTTACGGTTCGTGCGGCGGCTCCTCCCTCACCCCTCCCACCCCTCCCCACCACAACCCCCCGTCGGAGGTTCGAGTCCTCCCTCGGGCAAAGGTGTGTGGGTTTTCTTTAGTGTAAGTTAGTTTAAGTTAGATTAAGTAGTGCGTAAGCCTAGGGACCGATGACCTCAGCAGTTTGGTCCAATAGTCCTTAGGCCTACCAAAAATATCCGAATTTCATACACAACATACTTTTCCTAACCCATTTGCACACAAAAGCGTCATACCACGACATGTAGTTCTGATATACGGATCGGTCACTGGGCATTGCCGAAGTAAAAACGGATTGTGTGAAATTAATGTTATACAAATGTCCTCCTGTGTTGTGTCATTAGGTGATAGCTGGTAAGCAGAACGTGAGTTTATGCCTATGGTGTGCTGATGTTTCTGATCGCGAAAACTCTATTATCTTTGCTGAATTTTTACGGTCAGGATTTTGTCAGTTCCCTGTAAACACATCCGACATTTCAATGTACAGTAACTTCCTGCAGATTCACTATAAGATCAAAAGTTCCGAACAACTCTGAGTATTGCGGAATTATACACTAGATGTCACCAGATGTAGACCCGACAGCAGAATTGGAGGCATGTTTCTATAACGTCAGTACAAACGCAGTAACATCAGAATTAGTCGCTCAGGAGAAAGCAGTGACTTCGAAGGTGGACTACGCAGTGGACGTCACCTGAGTAACACAGCCGTCTGAGACACTTCAAGCCTTCTAAAGCTGCACAAGTCGACTGTTGGTGATGTGACTGTGAAGTGGAAACGCGAAGAAAAAACCACAGAGAATTAAGACCAGGCGGACCTCATGCATTAACGAACGAGACAGCTGAATGTAGCGGAGGGTGGGTGTAAAGAGTTGCATGAAATCAGCAGTATACGTCACTCGTGAATTCCAAAGTCTTACCCGAGATCCAACTAGAACAATGACTCTGCGTAGGGAGTTAAAATAAAAATGTCTATAATGGTTGCGCAGGTCTTCACAAGCCACACATTTCTGTGTTCATTGTTAAGCGACGCTAGAGGTGGTGCAAAGAGCGACGCCATTGGACACTGGATGACTGGAAACTAGTTATTTGGAGTGACGAATCAAGCTGCACCCTGTGGTAATCCGATCGAAGGGACTGGGTTTTACAAATTCCTGGAAAGCGTTACCTGCCACACGTCTAGTACCATCTCAACATACAACCTTGAGCAATTGGTTAGAAAACCAACTGGAGATGGAAACATATTAGATATATTGCCGCCAAACAGACCTGATCTATTTAAGGAAGTTAATTTAGAAGAAGGTATTAGCGACCATAAAGTCGTTGTGGCTTCTATGTCAGTGGAAGTTGCAAAAAAACCATAGAAACAGCGTAGAGTTTTCTTGTTTGCGAAAGCAAATAAAACTGTCATTAACGAATATCTCGATGGTCAGCTCCAAGCGTTCACCGCGAGACACAAAGGTATTGAGCATCTTTGGTTGGAATTTAAAGGTATTGTCACCCATGTGCTAGAGAAGTATGTGCCTAGCAAAAGTATAGGGGAGGGAAAGGATCCACCTTGGTACAACTAACATATTAGGAAGTGACTGAGAAAACAGAGAATTTAGCACAGTCGTTTAAACGTAGTCACTCCCCAGTTGACAAACCGAAATTATGGGAAATGAAAGAAGCTGTCAGGAGGACAATGATAGATCCTTTTAACGAATTAGAAAGCAATATTTTATCTGCAGATTCCAAAAATAATACCAAAAAAGTTTGGTCGCACGCAAAATCTATGAACGCTACAAATAATTCAATACATTCTCTTGCTGACAGTACGTATAATGTAACGATAATAATAAACAGAAGGCCGAAATTCTAAACCTAGGTTTCAAAAACTCGTTTACTGTGGAGGACTGCGGCACCATTCCCCCTTTTAATTATCGAACAAACGAAAGGATGGCTGACATAGTGTTTAGTGTATCTGGGATTGTAAAACAGGTGAGATCCTTGGACGCCAGGAAGGCATATGGCCCAGACGGTATCCCCGTAAGATACAATGTTGACTATGCTACAAATATAGCACCACTGTTATCCATCATCTATCAGAGATCATTGGAACAGTGGAAAGTTCCGGGACTGGAAGAAGGCCCTGGTAATAGCAATCTATAAAAAAGGGTAGAAAATCGAATGTGCATAATTACCGGCCAATTTCACTGACATCGATTTGTTGTAGAATCATGGAACATATTTTGCGTTCAGACACAATGACCTTTCTAGACTCTGAGAAGCTCATCTGCAGAAACCAGCAAGGTTTTAGGAAACAGCGGTCATGCGACACACAGCTGGCCCTCTTTGTGCATGATATACAACAGGCTCTTGATACCGGCTCCCAGGTTGATGCCATAATTCTCGACTTTCGAAAGGCGTTCAACTCAGTTCCGCACTGTCGCTTACTACAAAAAGTGCGCGCTTAAGTTCGGTCCGATGACATACGCGGTTGGATAGAAAGTTTTGTAACAGACAGGAAGCAGTGTGTCGTCCTGAACCGGGTGATTTCAACAGAAACAAACGTAAATTGAGGTGTGCCGCAGGGCAGCGTAATAGGTCCTCTGCTTTATACGATTTACATAAACGATCTGGTTGATGGTATTGACAGCGGCCTTAGACTGTTTGCCGATGATGCTGTAGTCTACAGGAAAGTAGTATCACACGAAAGTTGTGAACAAATCAATGAGGATTTGCAGAAAATAAATGCATAAATGCGTGGTGTAATGACTGGCAGTTGTCTCTCAATATAAGTAAATGTAACCTACTGCGTATAACAAGGCGAAAATCCCCATTCATGCACGAGTACCAAATAAATGCCCAGTCTTTGGAAGCGGTAACGTCCGTCAAGTATCTGGGTGTGACTGTTAGAAATGACCACAAAAGGAACGATAAGATTACACAAGTAACGGGTAAGGCAAACTCTAGATAGCGGTTTATTCGTAGAATCCTGAAGCGATCAGTCCTTCAACATAGGAAATAGCTTGCAATACGTTAGTTCGTCCAATCTTGGAGTATTCTTCGTCTGTATCGGACCCTTACCAGTTGGGTGTGATTCAAGAGATTGAGAAAGTCCAAAGAAGAGCAGCAACATTCGTGACTGGTACATTGAGCCATCGCGAGAGCGTTCCAAATCTCATAGAAAGTTTGAAGTGGGACACACTTGCAGATAGACGGTGCGCTAAACAACAGGGGCTGCTCACAAAATTCCGAAATCCGATCTTCGCCGAGGATGTAGAGCATATATTATTACCACCAACTTTCAAATCGCCCAATGATCACCATTCAATGATACGGCGAATAAGAGCTCGTACTGAGGCGTTCAGACAGTCGTTTTTCCCTCGCGTGATCCGCGGGTGGAACGGAGGGGGGAATATGATTTTGGTGTGAAGTGTGCCCTCCGCCACACACCACTTGGTGGCTAGCGGAGTGTATATGTAGCTGTAGATTAATGATGTACGGCGGAGTTTGTGTTGCTTGGTGGCTAGCGGAGTATATATGTAGATGTAGATTAATGATGTACGGAGGAGTTTGTGTTAGGATATGGTGATAATTTTCGTGGTTACAATGTGGTCCCTTCACTGTGGTTAAGAAAACGCGAAACAAGGAGGTATATGAAAATACTTTACAATGTGGTTTAGTGCGTAAAGTAGAGGAACATGTCGGAGATAAGAACTGTATCAAAAATACAATGGATCCAGTCATAAAGCACCAAGTGTGAGGCTGTGGATTGTGGACAATAACATTCATCAAGAGGACTGGCCTTCTCAGTGTCCGTACCTGAAAGCAATGAAACACCTTGGTGATGAGTTAGAACTTTGACTTCGCTCCAGAATCCAGTGTCCAGCATCAGAACCTTTTCTGAATTCTGCTGTTAAGGAATAACGGACTGTCAATCCTCCACTAACATTCAGACATCTCATTAGAAGTGTGCCCAATAGAGTTCGAGTCGTTATAAAGACAAGGATGGGACGCTAGGTCACAACGAGGTGGCCGGTTACTTTTGATCACTGTAGATTAATTCCACGTAGTATCGGCGCGCGTATTCAAACTCTTGAGTTATCTAGGCGCAAAGACCTGTTTTTGATGTACCTTCTCAAATAGAGACTTAGATTCAGCTAATTGGAGCAGGAAGGGAAGTCTTTCTAATGAACAAGGCGTTACACTGAGCTATGCGACTTTTGAAACGTAAGCTCATGGAATGTGATTTCCGCTTTTGCCGAATGGTGTCTCAGTTCCTTAACCATTACACCGTCTGCATCTATCGCTCTTGAACTTTTGTGGTTGAAATACCACGTGGCGTAATTTCACGCAGAGCGTTTCAGAAGAACGATTCCTCGTTACTCAAAAGCTTAGAAAATAAAACTGAGCTTATAAAGGTAAGAAGAATACCATCTGCATTTCTCCTGTTCTGTTTTAGCTATAACCCATTACTCGCTTAAAATGTTTCCTTATTTTTGGTAAATATGCTAAGTAGTTGTATTAACTCTCATTTCATGTTATAGTTTCTGAAAGAGCTGTCTTCTATGTTGTATATTCGTATCTTGTTTGACAGGGAGATATCATGTGTTTGACATTTAAATGACAGTGAACAAATCAATAGAAGTGTGTTTCAAATTGTTAGTTGTTGGAATGGCTGTTTATTACAACATAAGCCCGAACACAAGGATTATTTTATAAATATAGCATTTCACACTGATGTATTAAGTGCCTTTTTAATGGATGGCTGTATCGTTTTTGTGTGTACGAGAAAGGTATAATTTTATTGCTTAAGCACAATATAAGATAGGAATTCTTCACATCTATATGTTGTTTTCCATATTGTCTCTTGTCCTTTCTAATGACGAAGTACATGAGGTAATAATTAATTCCTTATGTATGGGATATCCCACTCACTCTTCTGAATAGGACAGTCGGAGTGAACGTAAGTATCTCCACGAATATTTTATCCTGAACATGACTGTTAGTGCCAGGAAACGTTTAGCTTCTCAGTATTTTAGTCATCATTAAAAACTAGTATACGTTTCTTTGGACTTTTTATTATAGTACTTTAGAAGTTTATAAAAAATTGTTACGAATAATTCTAAAACATCTTGCCTTGTTACTGGTTTCGTTACGTCTTTTCATGAGCAGCGGCTAGTATAAGCTATATGAACAGTGAGACTACAGAATTAGGTAAAGTTTTCTTTTGCACCTAAAATCTCTAATGCCTCTCTCATCTGAGTATCGATATTCAAGCTAGGACTGCTAACCTTTCTTCAGTGTGTACCTGATAACAGACTGCTAGGGAAGGAGCAAGTAATGTTCTTATTATATTGTCACTACTAAGTTTTAAAGCCTTCGTATAATCTAATACATTGGGCTGAAAGATAGAGCGGAATCGATGTTTCATTTGTTAGTGCTCAAAGACTTTCAGCAAATCTTAGAAATATATTTAGCTTGTTTAAGTACTCCAAGAAACTGAAGTAATAGTGTAAATCACCGAAAGACATTTCGCTTCAATCGCTAATACTGCTCACCGTATAGTACGTCAGGAGGCTTAACCAGTTGAAACTTTTATTTGACAATCTTGATGTGTGTCACTAATGACAGTGTGAAAAGTCCTGAGGCTCTCAAAATAGCTATTTCTAGCAACTGAATAAAAATTAGATTAAGAAATCGTGGAATCGCCTTCGAGGGACGCAGCGGCTGTTAGACAATAACGTACAGACAAAACTGCCACAGGGTAGATATAATTATGTCATTACTAGTTTTACCTATCAGGGGACAGGAACTTCTTAGGGCAGCGAAGATAGGAAAACTTTTTCGCCTGACGAGCGACGACGATAATAAAGCAAATAATACGAAATTATAGCGGCTTTGGCTGTAGTTGAATTAGAACTGGAGCAATGACGAATAGAGCTTTTCGGCTGTGATTTAGTCAAGCCCAATGAAATGTGAACGTAACACGCCTTTTCTCCGAGGTACATCGTATGATCCTAACACATGGGATTGTTATCGATCTCATGTTGTCACTATGGTTTCCATGTTCACCTCGTCACGGGCCAAACGGAAAATCTCTTTTCGTGGGATACCGTGAGCGAAAAGGCGTACACGTCAGGAGGTTAACCGTCCAATATCACGGATTACACATAAGGAAAAGCATTATACCGCTACATGACACCAGATTCAGTGCTGCCAGGTAGCCTTTGGGGCACATGTGGCAATAACGAACGTTTATAAGCAGAGCAGACAATATAGTGCCGCAAACAAGAAAATCCACTGACACAAATGACTTTGAAAAGTCGCAAGTTGTTATTGCCCGGTCACTGTGAATTTAATTTGCATCAGGCTAGTGACGAAGCCGAACGTCTATTCACCTGCTGTTTTCTTTATCGCGTACGGACGCTGAAACCATGAGTAGGCGATAATGTAGACATTCGCACCTGATCGCAGAATGTGGAGGACAGAGGCTTACCCGCTCTATAAAGCAGCATCAGAGGCCGTCTGTGACAGGTCTGACATCAGATTCAGCTCAAGTGTTTCGGAACACACCGTTCTGCGGACACCAAAGAAGACATACTCTACATGTTCCCGAATTGACAGTAGCACATTGTCAAATAACGTTGCTCTAGGTACGGAGTCAACGAGGATCAAAGGAAACGGTCCAGATTCAGTAGTCACATCAACAATAAATGAAAGTATAAAGTGCAAAGGGTAATTAGGCACTGTTCAGAATCTTAGCTAGCACTGAACGAAATGATCGCACAAATAGCAAGAACTGTATGAAAATACTAATCACGAAACTGAAGAAACGTTCTCGAAAACTCAGAATTAATTATGTGTTGCAGGAAGCGTGTGAAACAGTAACCAAATTCAGGACCGAATTAACTGATGCGATTAAGAAAATAACTCGGGATGCGCGAATGGAATTTTACAAAGAACATCAGACGGAACTACGTGCTACTACCAGCAATAGTTATTTCATTGACGTTATACGTCATATGGGGACTATATTATCCGTGTGCTCTTTGCGGAGCATACTTCGTGAGTAAACACTAGATGTTATTTTGTGTCTGGGCTTAATTAACCCCATAATTAAACCTCCATCACGTAGTGTGCAACATCCACAAACAGCTATGTAGCGTTACAATCCCCAGGTCACATGCCTCAGTAACGTGAAACACGCCTGGAATGCCATCGTTATGGTTGTGAGAGACTAGCGGTGCGAGAGGCAGTTGAGTGATCATAACACAATACGTTGTAGCGTCCATCATCATCATTATTACGAGAACGTAATGCAAAGTGATATTATTTAGGCATGTTTAATTCAACTGCCCATTAGTCATTATTGTCATCACCTTCATAATAATCACCAGCCTTAATTCATCGCTCCTGATATATAAGTCTTCCTGAATTCTCTACGCAAGATGGTTTTCAGTGAGCCATATCCACATTGTTATTGGATATTTCCTTGTGTTCATCATTTAGGTCCACTTCCATTCCATTGTAACTGAATAAAAATTACGTCTTCTGTACGACTCAACCACAGTTCCGTTTACGGTCCCTCTTAACAGTTACAGTAATTCATTTACCTGCTGATCACTGAGTAGCTCTCTGTTTTCTGTACTGAACATATCTCTGATACAGATCGGATCTAGTAATACACACCCATTGCAAAGTTTCCGTTTCAGACTCATTGCTAGCTGGTTATGAACACTATACAGACGCATAAGACCATTCTGAGAATTCAGTTTGTCTACGCTACTTTCCACGCGACTGCTGGCAACAACTCTCCTAAACACAAAACCTTATCAAGCAGTCCCATGATCTCATAGTTAATGTATACAAAACTTATACTAGTCTTCATATTAGTGTTACAGGTACGCTAAAGTAGTTTCTCAGTTCTTCGTTTCTCATGGCCTCCTAGTACACATTTAGTTAAAATTAAATCAAACGCTTCATGTCCAATGTAGAAATTTGTAGTAACAGTACTTTCAAAAACATCGTTTACTTCTACTTTGCACCACATTTATCTCCAAAACCTACATGATAATTTGATTCATTAACATCAAAAGAGTCTACGGGGCTGGTGGAAATTTTAGTGAATATGTTGCGCTTTTGTGGCAATTTGGTCTAGTATACCTCTTTTTCTCTGATATTTAACAATTGGACATTGTGATTAGGTGACCTATCTGGTCAAGATCAGGTTGGTCAAGAATAAAGACAAGCAGTAGAAACTCTTGCAGTGTGTAGTTGGACTGTGTAAACAATTTTGCAACAAAATGTGTATTACTTTGCTTTCATCTATAACTATCATCCCCAAGCACCTTACTTTCCATCTTACCTTTTATGGAATTATACAGGACACTTGACAATGCCTTTAAAATGCCACTATTTCATCATTAATTATCTGTGATTTCTAGTCATCTCATACAGTGATATAAAATATCGTCTAATTCTAGTACAATTTTTGTCTATTACACAACTAACACAAAAAAGAAAATGCTGCACTAAGAATAAATTATTCGAATGGGATGGAAGTCGGTATTTGTGATGCACATGTACAGTTGAGCAAATGATTACCATTTCAGAAAAACAGTATGGTTTTATTCAGGATAAACAGCTTCACAAATTAAGCAATCCAACTGTTCCACGTCTGTTCTTTATGCAAGCAGTTATTCGGCCTGGCATTGATTGACAGAGTTAGTGGATGTCCTACTCTGCCAAACGTGCGCGTTAGATCGTCAAAATCCCGATCTGGTCCGAGAACTCCGCCCAAAATTCTCCTAACGTTCTCAATTGGGGAGTGATTCGGTGACCTATCTGGTCAAAGCTATGTTGGGCAAGAATGAAGACAAGCTGTAGAAATTCTTCCGATGTGCAGGTGGACATTATCTTGCTGAAACGTAAGCCGCGGATTGCTTGCCATGAAAAGGCAACAAAACGAAGAGTAGAGTATAGTCGACGTACCACTGGGCTGTAAGTGTGCCGCAAATGACAGCTGAAGGCGCCCTGCTGTGAGAAGGAATGGCATCCGAGATCATCACTCCTAGTCGTAGAGCAATAAGGTGAGTCACATTCAGGTTGGTACCTCCAGACGCCTCTCCTCTCGTCATCGAGTCCTAATTAGAAGCTGGACTCATCACTGAAGACACTGATTCGCCAGTCAACGAGATTCCAAGCCAAAGAATCTCTTCCACACTCCCATCAAATTACAGTCATTTTGATGCACAACTTATTTCATGAATTGTTTTATTAAATTTTCACTGTGAATATTCCTTATGTCTGTGATTCCTTTGGAATATGTATCATTGTTTCTAATTTTATGGTTAATGGGGCAAACACCACAGTTTGATGCCGAATCTGTTGCTGTGTAATATAAAAGTTATCGTACCTTCTATCCTTTTCGGATACATTTTTTATGCACTTCTGGAAGCCTTACTCTGTTTCATTTGATTTTGTTTAACTGCTCTAAAAGCTGCATGATCTATCTTTGTGTTTCAGAGTACGCCAATTAAAGAATTTTTGAATAAAAATTTACAGAAGGAAGTGGGTTTTGTAGGTCTACGATATTGTTCATGACTACGAAATCCGTATTATGTGGTTTAGTTACAGAAAGAGATAAATGTGCCCCATTGCCTCAGGTCATCATTTGGGTTTCTACAATCGAGATCTATCGATAATCTATCACCAAGGTTGAAACAGAGGCGCTACATGCACCCACATATGGCGGTATTGACTCCAGCAACCTTAGATGTAGATACAGTTTTACTGAATATTATTTGATTTCACAATTCTATATCTGCCATTGCCTTTCTTTAAGTTTCTGTGTTGATTACTAGATTGAATAGTATTAAAGGGTTAATAAGTGACGCTGACATATTTTGCAACAAGAAATAATTTATTTACATAATATATAATATGGATAAATATAAGTTCATATTATATTCTGGCATGTGCTTTTGGGGCTGAGGTATGATACTCAGTGAGGTTAGCTGTCTCAATGGTCTGAACCTTCACCTAGTGCAGTCACATCAACCGTGATAGGCAGCCTTGGCAGCCAACAAGGCAGCCGAAGGGGCAGCGTAGGCAGCCGGCGCCACAGCAGCCACTGCGGGAGCGGCGACCACTGCGGGGGCCGCGTAGGCGCCGTAGGCGGCGGCGAGGGCGGCGCCGTTGATGGCGGCGTCACGGGCCCTCGTCTGGGCGACGGCGGCCAGGTGGGCGCCCCTTGCGGCTGCCACGTCAGCCGTGTCCAGGTTGTAGCCGCCAGGCCCGACGACGATGTTGGCTGGACCGTAGGCTGCTAGGCCTGGGTGGATACCACCCACAAGTACTGGTGCGGGCTGGACAGCAGCAGCAATGCCTGGGGCGGCAGCGACGGCGGGGGCGACGACGCCGGCTCCCAGGTAGCCGGGCTTGGCCAGGGCCACGGCGAGCACAGCACTCAGGACAATCTAGAAATACGTTTCATTGTAGTTGGATGTGATTGCACTGAGACTTTTCTCTAGGCATATTCCATCATAGCTGTAAGTATATTATATACATATTATACAATTGGAAGCTGTGGATTTAAATAAATGTATGTTCCATGTAGTCTCCTTAATAAGAGAAAATATTTAAAAACTTCACTTGTGAATATTCCAGAGCAGCTTGCAACACTCTTAATATTGAGATTGTATATTACTTAAGCTTCAAGAGTAACAGATGCGCTACGCAGAACGTATTCTCACTTTAAAAACTCAATATTACTATGTAATTTCGATGTTGACTATCTAATGATATTAAAATTTTTGTGTGAGAGAGGCGGATAAGTTACTTTCTACTGAAAGCAAAATACTACAGAAAGGCCTCCAGTTTCGTTGCCTCTTTACACTATTAGCTGCAGCTATTGTTCAGCTCTCTCAGAGGTCAAATATCCAGTTGCTTAAGTGTTCTTTGCCTCCTCTTGTATGAAACCTGAGACTGCTTCTTTGTGAAGTACAATAAATCTGGGCAGTTTCCATTTACGTACAAGTGACATAAACTTACAAATTTTCTTAAGGTGAACATACTGATTCACAAACGTTCCCTACACCGTTTCGCGAATTCGCACAAAGTTATCCTGATTATTATCCGAGGCTGTATACAGTTAAAACTTCCAGAATGTTTGTTTATAACTGAGCGCTCAGGCAAGTATGGGTGTCAGACAAGTGTCATTTGGAACTGCAAGTAGCAGTCACTAAGTCTCCATACCACAGCTCATACTAAAGGTACTTAATAAGGGATGTACATAATATGTGTCAACAGTGTTTCCATTTCAAGCTCCCACAAAATCAGTTTCCTAAACGTGTAACTATGAATCTTCTCTTTCGGCATTTACAACGCAGCATTTAATATTATACTTAAAAATCTGGTACATCTGTCGTTAATTAAGGAGAGTTGCTAGATCTTACAGCTAACTGTTCCAGTAACTGATACGTAATGGCATGTTAGGTAGCGTCTTATGAAATCATTATTACGAATAATAGTAAAGATTCAATATGGAGTCTATATGTGCCCTTGGAGCACAAATATGATTTTTCAGAATATAGAGGGCCAGTGTCATTGATATTGTGAATTAAGTCAACTTCTTCGTTAACAGAGTCGACCTGGACTCCGGTCGTAGTGGTAAAATGGTCAAAAGACAGTACTTTGCCGCGGGGTACTCACCAAGCACTTCATGGTGTCAGTGGGAGATGTCTGCTGCTGTGGGCACTGCTGCAGTGTATCGCAGTACCGTAGAAGACCAGTTTATATACTGATCGGCTGCAGTGCGTCGGCCTCTGGCGCGTGAAAGTGCTGCAGCCGTCCTTCCGCTGCGTCGCCAATGGGCGTGGACGTACAGTGTTAACATCAGGGTCAGCTGACACCCGTTTCATCACTGACACTCTTTCTTGACGAAGAGAATCACCACATCAATCAAGAACTGACAGGCATAGTTCACATAAGCATTTGAAAATCCGTCTAGTTCGCAGTAGTAATTTGATTTCATTCTGTAGAGATACCAACGCAATCTCTACAAGGTCTGACCTACAATGACGTGCCACAACATTATGATAGCCTGCTTAATAGCTTGTTTGGTCGACTTCTGGAACACAATGCTGCAAATATCTTAGGTGAAGGGGTTCCAGAAGTCCTTGGTCTGTTTCCGGAGGTATAACAACATTTGTCTATACAGATGTCATACAATAGTTTGTGGACACGGATCGGGCGTCCGATAGCGATCCAGATATGTCCCATCGGATTTAGAGAGGCCCAATTTTGTGAACATCTGTTCAGTATCATTTTCCTCGAACCACAGAGCACGCTACCAAGAATATGTATACTGCTGGAATGCTACCTCCACTGCGGAAGGTACCAAACATAAAGGTACGCTTGCGGTCCACAGTATTGTTCCCATAGTCTACAGCTGTCATTGTGCGCTTCGTTATTGAAACAGATCCCGTGGAAACCCTTGTGAATGTCTCTGCTTTCACCTACCTGCGTTCGTGGCACAGTGTTGCTTCGAGCAACCGTTCGCCTTGGTAATGATGTATCCGGAGTGACAAGAAATGCTTTCCACCCAACTAGGCTAGACGTTTCCACTGATTCACAGCATAATCTCGATTATACTGTGCCCAATAGAATAGTAACTGACGATGTCGTTGGGTAAACGTGGAACACTTAGGGGTCGTGTGTTGCGGAAACTAATCTCAGAAATGTAGGCTCAACGGTGTGCTCCGAAACAGTTGTGCATGTATCGACATTGTACTCTTTCGTCAGATCTGTCACAGGTCGCTTCCTGCCCTGCGTTACGTGTGTGAAATCTTATGGGACTTAACTGCTAAGGTCAGCAGTCCCTAAGCTTACACACAACTTAATCTAAATTATCCTAGGGACAAACACACACACTCATACCCGAGGGAGGACTCAAACCTGCTTTACGTTGCGGTCAAACCCTTCGATTTCCACGTTCCGTGATTAGGCGTGGAAGTCCAACAGTTGACGCCTACTCGAGGTTTCTTCTTAGGTCAACCACGTTCCATAGATGCTCACGACAATAGCTAATCAAGTTTGTCGTTTCCAAGATGTTCGTTGTGTCTAGCCATAATAACCAGGCCTTTGCCAAAATCGCTTATGTCAGTTGATGTATTCATCTGCAAGATGCACAGTAAGTAGAATAGTTACTGAATTATTTCCGCTTATATACTTTCCTTACAACGTTACATGCTGGCAACCACCACGAGGATGTTATTTTCATCTTACGGTGTGCAATGGTCGTAATGTTTTAGTTCATCAATACATAAACTTACATTCTGTATGGTATTTGTCTCATACTGCGACAGTTTGAATAAATATTTCACAGAGGACGATCAAACGAAAGAGATTCAGTAACTGAAATAGAGCGAGAAAATTTGGTCATGCTGTCAGGAGGCATTTCGCCGTCAATAAATGAAATTATACGACTAGTGTAAGGGTATTGACTGAATCAAAATAGTTCTCAGTCGAACGTCGACTTATTGGTCACAGTATGATCTCTTAGAATCTACAGAAAATTCTGATTGTCATAACATAGGAAGATTTTGTTATATACTAACTCTTCAGTGCTTATCTCACTATTATCGAATGCTGTCAGTGCGAATTTTCTTAAAGTACTAAAGTAGCCTTCAACAGTGATCCACGTCATGGAAAATGCGTACTGTGTCTTGACTCTCAGTAGATGAGATTCATGTGCAAGAGTGGTACTTCTCAGGCTTTCCCGAGGATCTGTTGGAAATACATTCCTCGGATTTGTCGCCGGATAACATTTTGCAAGTCCGATAATATTACACTGACACATCTGTTCGACATTTTCCAGTCATGGTAGTTGCTGTCGTCACTGATACGAGATGGGAGTGGTGATAACCATGCAGCGCCGTCGAACTTTATCAGACAGGAAGCTACAATGAAGCGTGCATGCGGAGGAGCTTACAGTTCGTGGAACGGGGCTCATAGGGCGCCGCTACCGGGAGCCGAAGAAAGTACTCAGCGCGTCTGCTATAAGCAGTAACAGTTTAATGCCAGCCAGTGCTGGATTCCAGGCAATGTATAGCTGACATCACATACCCGCCTAGCGGATAAGTGTGGTCTACTTTAAAAAATAATCCCAGAACGATGATGCTGAGGATAAAACCATAGTCTTCCGGTAAAACGTGAGATGTCCTGTATTTATTATCTGCTACAATTGTTTTATCAGGTTCTCCCAGGGTTGTATGTCGATGGTATTAATACAACGTTCTTGATGGTGCAGTGCATCTGCTCAATATAAGATTTCCCAAATAGGCTTATAGGCTGTATAGATTAATTAGTCCTTTGTTTACACCGTCTAATTTTTATGAGGTATATAATATCACTTGTTGTTGTTGTTGCGGTCTTCAGTCCTGAGACTGGTTTGATGCAGCTCTCCATGCTACTCTATCCTGTGCAAGCTTCTTCATCTCCCAGTGCCTACTGCAGCCTACATCCTTCTGAATCTGCTTAGTGTATTCATCTCTTGGTCTCCCTCTACGATTTTTACCCTCCACGCTGCCCTCCAAAACTAAATTGATGATCCCTCGATGTCTCAGAACATGTCGTACCAAACGATCCCTTCTTCTTGTCAAGTTGTGCCACAAGCTCCTCTTCTCCCCAATTCTATTCAATACCTCCTCATTAGTTACGTGATCTACCCATCTAATCTTCAGCATTCTTCTGTAGCACCACATTTCGAAAGCTTCTATTCTCTTCTTGTCAAAACGATTTATCGTCCACGTTTCACTTCTATACATGGCTACACTCCATACAAATACTTTCAGAAACGACTTCCTGACACTTAAATCTATACTCGATGTTAACAAATTTTCCTTCTTCAGAAACGCTTTCCTTGCCACTGCCAGTCTACATTTTATTTCCTCTCTACTTCGACCATCATCAGTTATTTTGCTTCCCAAATAGCAAAATTCCTTCACTACTTAAAATGTCTCATTTCCTAACCTAATTCCCTCAGCACCACCCGACTTAATTCGACTACATTCCATTATCCTCGTTTTGCTTTTGTTGATGTTTATCTTATATCCTCCTTTCAAGACACTGTCAATTCCGTTCAACTTTCTTCCAAGTCCTTTGCTGTCTCTGATAGAATTACAATGTCATCGGCGAACCTCAAAGGTTTTATTTCTTCTCCATAGGTTTTAATACCTACTCCGAACTTTTCTTTTGTTTCCTTTACTGCTTGCTCAATATACAGATTGAATAGAATCGGGGAGAGGCTACAATCCTGTCTCACTCCCTTCCCAACCACTGCATCCCTTTCATGCCCCTCGACTCTTATAACTTCCATCTGCTTTCTGTACAAATTGCAAATAGCCTTTCGCTTCCTGTATTTTACCCCTGCCACCTTTAGAATTTGAAAGAGAGTATTCCAATCAACATTGTCAAAAGCTAAGTCTACAAATGCTAGAAACGTAGATTTGCCTTTCCTTAAACTTTCTTCTAAGATAAGTTGTGGGGTCAGTATTGCCTCACGTGTTCCAACATTTCGATGGAATCCAAACTGATCTTCCCCGAGTTCGGCTTCTATCAGTTTTTCCATTCGTCTGTAAAGAATACGCGTTAGTAATTTGCAGCTGTGACTTCTTAAACTGATAGTTCGGTAATTTTCACATCTGTCAATAGCTACTTTCTTTGGGATTGGAATTATTATATTCTTCTTGAAGTCTGATGGTATTTCGCCTGTCTCATACATCTTGCTCACCAGATGGTAGAGCTTTGTCAGGACTGGCTCTCCCATGGCTTAGTTTCAACGGAATGTTGTCTACTCCGGGGGCCTTGTTTCGACTCTGGTCTTTCAGTGCTCTGTCAAACTCTTCACGTAGTATCATATCTCCCATTTCATCTTCATCAACATCTTCTTCCATTTCCATAATATTGTCCTCAAGTACATCGCCCTTGTATAGACCCTCTATATACTCCTTCCACCTTTCTGCTTTCCCTTCTTCGCTTAGAACTGGGTTTCCATCAAAGCTCTTGATCTACATCTACATCTACATCTACATTTATACTCCGCAAGCCACCCAACGGTGTGTGGCGGAGGGCACTTTACGTGCCACTGTCAATACCTCCCTTTCCTGTTCCAGTCGCGTATGGTTCGCGGGAAGAACGACTGTCTGAAAGCCTCCGTGCGCTCTCTAATCTCTCTAATTTTACATTCGTGATCTCCTCGGGAGGTATAATTAGGGGGAAGCAATATATTCGATACCTCATCCAGAAACGCACCCTCTCGAAACCTGGCGAGCAAGCTACACCGCGATGCAGAGCGCCTCTCTTGCAGAGTCTGCCACTTGAGTTTATTAAACATCTCCGTAACGCTATCAAGGTTACCAAATAACCCTGTGACGAAACGCGCCGCTCTTCTTTGGATCTTCTCTATCTCCTCCGTCAAACCGATCTGGTACGGATCCCACACTGATGAGCAATACTCAAGTATAGGTCGAACGAGTGTTTTGTAAGCCACCTCCTTTGTTGATGGACTACATTTTCTAAGCACTCTCCCAATGAATCTCAACCTGGTACCCGCCTTACCAACAATTAATTTTATATGATCATTCCACTTCAAATCGTTCCGCACGCATACTCCCAGATATTTTACAGAAGTAACTGCTACCAGTGTTTGTTCCGCTATCATATTATCATACAATAGAGGATCCTTCTTTCTATGTATTCGCAATACATTACATTTGTCTATGTTAAGGGTCAGTTGCCACTCCCTGCACCAAGTGCCTATCCGCTGCAGATCTTCCTGCATTTCGCTACAATTTTCTAATGCTGCAACTTCTCTGTATACTACAGCATCATCCGCAAAAAGCCGCATGGAACTTCCGACACTATCTACCAGGTCAAGTGGTTCTCCTTTCTCCAAAGGACTCTTTAATTTTCCTGTAGGTAGTACTTATCTTACGCCTAGTGAGGTAAGCCTCTACATCCTTACATTTGTCCTCTGGTCATCCCTGCTTAGCCATTTTGCGCTTCCTGTCGATATCATTTTTGAGACGTTTGTATTCCTTTTTGCCCGCTTCATTTACTGCATTTTTATATTATCTCCTTTCATCAATTAAATTCAATATTTCTTGCGTTACCCAAGGGTTTCTACTAGCCCTCGTCTTTTTACCTATTTGATCCTCTGCTGCCTTCACTATTTCATCCCTCAAAGCTATCCATTCTTCTTTTACTGTATTTCTTTCCCCCATTCCTGTCAATTGTTCCCTTATGCTCTCCCTGAAACTCTCTACAACCTCTGGTTCTTTCAGTTTATCCAGGTCCCATCTCCTTAAATTCCCACCTTTTTGTAGTTTCTTCAGTTTTAATCTACAGTTCATAACCAATAGATTGTGGTCAGAGTCTACATCTGCCACTGGAAATGTCTTATAATTTAAAACCTGGTTCCTAAATCTCTGTCTTACCATTATGTAATCTATCTGATACCTTTTAGTATCTCCAGGGTTCTTCCATGTATATAACCTTCTTTCATGATTCTTAAACCAAGTGTTAGGTATGATTAAGTTATCACTTAATATTT
The DNA here is from genome assembly GCF_021461395.2 of Schistocerca americana. Classification (NCBI taxonomy): domain Eukaryota; kingdom Metazoa; phylum Arthropoda; class Insecta; order Orthoptera; family Acrididae; genus Schistocerca; species Schistocerca americana. Next base: position 907,133,416 of record NC_060121.1, read on the forward strand.
TATAAATACTCTGAAAATGATTCATTTAAGAACTCATTTTCTACTTTCATGTCCCAAACATGTGGTAACTACTCAAACAGTCGCATCACAAGCTTGCACTGTCTCTAGATGTATTACGAATTACAAGAAGTGACATATGGTAACGTGTCACCGTCACATATTATCTTGTGGCCCATAGTTGATCTAACCCAAATGCCTATTTGGTCGTTCATGAAGAGATGTTTGGTTGGTCGCTCACATGTAAGTGAAAGGTGCTACACAGAATAATTTTTTTTAGTAACTGTTCCTGTAATTTCTCTTGATATTTATTATCCACTTGATGTTTCACATGATATTCTATTACTCATAATCATTGCTGTACACAAATGGAAATGATACATAGAAAGTCATATCGTAAAGAAGGAGAGAAGTATGTAATGATATACATGTACTAGGGAAAGGAAGAACTGAGTTAATATTTAATAGAATGGGGCTAAGGACAGACAAACTGCAGATGCTACAAACAAATATATACAAAAAACACAATGAAAGTCGAAAAGATTTGAAAATTCTGCTTAGTTAATTTTTTACCATTTTACTCAATATTCATGTGAGACTTACCCACAGCATGCCTTGGACATGACCTCAAAAAGCATGTGGCAATTTAGAAATGGACTACTCAAATATAGCGACATTAACGAGCTGTAAACTATGTCTCGGCCACCGGAGTTAATTTGATTCATTTTTTAAATTACATGTCTGATAAACAACGAGTGATGTCTGTAACGTCTGTTTATTTTATCAGCATTCCATTCTCTTTCACTGAAATAGAGGTTAGATTGTTATACTAACAATTAATGGGTGTTTCATATGATCATTCTGGCAGGCCATCCATTGATTTATCAATGAGTGTTAGATTGCTATCGTATGAAAATAAGTATTTGTTTACAAATTTAATACGCCCATAACCTATGTCTACAACAAAAGGAATATTAAATACTACATATCTACTCTCAGATGGCCAAAATAACAACAGCAGTTTCATTTGTAGGAGTCCATGTATAACTTTTCTCAGATGGTCAAAAAAACAATGGCGACATTACTTTGAGGATATATTATTCACAACTTCCAAACACTTCTAAAAAATCACAATTTATATCATCAACTGTGTGTGACTTGGTTATCGAAACAGTACCAGTTTTAGTGAAGCAATATTAGGCGACAACAGACCATTCACGTGTATAAAGTAGCTACAGGTCATGTATCCGAACTATTGTGTTTGGGGGTACGTAATTAACGCCCTTTTCAATGTCTGAACATGATACGTTGTTTGATTAAAACTGAACAATGTTTCGATAAGAAAGTGAAACATTAATGTGGTGCCAAATCATGATTTTTTTTATGACAATACTGAGATCACGTACTGAAAATACCATAAAAATAATAGGAACCAAATGATTATTCAAGTTATAGTGTATGTGGTATGATCCTGGAACATACCACCGCACTTTCAGTAAAATCTTATTCATATGTCAGCATTATTTGATCCTTGAGACACACAATTGGATCTGGAATCCTGACTCCCACGAATAACGCTCTTAGCCCGCCATTGTTATCGAGGCAAAACCCTCTTCCCGCCTTCATGATTTCTTAATTGTGACAGTACCTGTCTCTCCATTCCAAGTTTAAGCATCGCCACTGTGGAGAAAATTTAATAAACTTTCAAATCATTTGCCAACACAGAAAACTTGTTTGATGTTAGAAAGTGGTGCATGGTTTGTGACATCCTCAGAAAATTAGTTTGTCATGAGAGGTGGGTAATGTGCAATAATTTCAAGAGGGAACAATAAGAATGGCTGACAAAAAGGCAAGTGCTAGGATTAAAAAGAGTTTTAGGTAGAGACGCATTCTTTCTTCTGTACTGTTCATGAACATACAAGGGAATTCCAGAAGTAGGATTATAATTTACATGGAGGTATATTAATAATATGATACTCTCATGACATCGCTATATTTTAAAAATAAAATAATGTTTATTAATTTTGACGACATTAACCCCAAGTTGACCGTGATGAACGTGTAATCTCTCTGTATAAAACGGAATGTCCCAGATGACCAGCTCACTGGCTCTTCATCGCCCAAACCAAATCACTAAGGAGAGAAACTCGAAATTTGCGGGCAATGTTGTTCCTATACTGTAGGCGTCGTTTATGAGGCGATTTTTCGATATTCCATCCCTGAGGCGGCAAAATAGGGAATGAAAAATGTTGTTTGAAAATATGTTTCTATTGTGGCAATTTGGAGCTAGACCTGCTAAAATTGATAATTGGTTTCTCGGTCGGAAATAAAGAAATACAAATTTCAGCATTTTGGGAAATTTAACCCCTATGGGCGTGAAGTAGTGGGTGAAAGCTTTTTTGAAAATAAATAATTAGTAAAGAACTACTAAAATATTTTCAAATGCTCATCTGTGAAAACTGATGATTGACTTCTTGGTTAAAAATTTAAAAATGCGTACCTCCATGTATTTAGAAATTCACCACTGAGGTGTGAAATAGAGGATGAGATATTGTATTAACTATTTCATTATGAGATTGGGCCTCTCGATTAGAAGTTAAAAAATATGTGTTCCCTGTTTTTGAGAATTCAACGCATATGGGGGTGAAATAGGGGTTGAAAGTTTTTATGGAAATATTCCACTGTGCGAGAATTTTTAAGCTATATCTTTGAAAATTTTTATTTCGCTTCTGTGCTAGAAATACGCATTTCCCTGTTTATGGAAATTCAACCCCTAAGAGGGTGAAATTGGTGGTGAAATGTTTTATGAAAATATTTCATTGTGAAACCATTTTAAAGCTTAATTCTATGAAAACTCCTATTTGTTAATTGTGCTAACATTGCAAATTGATTAATGATACTAAGAGTCATTCACTTTATGTGAGTGTCCACTTTGATAGCCTATCTCGTGGCTTACGTGAGGCATCTCCTGTCCAAGGACGTGTACTCATCGGCCCGCAGGCCATCCTGTGAGCGTCGATTCATTCGTCGGAAAAAACAAAAGACCGGGTGGCCACTAGCTGTTTTGCTACTCTCATACTTTTCATACCTATCAATGGATCGTATGACGAGGGCTTCACCGCGTTATGTCACAGATGGATGAAGAAATCGGCAGAAACATGTTGCACACTTAATAGACGAAATAAAGGAGTTCTGTACCTTTAAAACAAAATAACGTATGATGGACGAGACCAGGACAGACAGACCAGCACAGGCAAAGGCTTATTCTGTCCTCTACATAGGCGATTATATACTGTAGAGCCAAAGAAACTGGTATAGGCATGCGTATTCAAGCACATACTCTATGTGATCAAAAATATTCGGACACCTAGATGAAAATGGCTTATAATTTCGTGGCGCCCTCCATCGGTAACGCTGGAATTCAATATGGTGTTGGCCTACCCTTAGCCTTAATGGTCGGTCAATGAGGCCTGGCACGAAGTCCACGTTCCAAAACGTCCCAGAGGTGTCCTATCAGATTCATGTCAGGAATCTGCGCAGGCCAGCCCATTACACGGACGTTACTGTTGTGTAACCACTCCGCCACAGGCCGTGCGTTATGAACAGGTGCTCGATCGTGTTGAAAGATGCTATCGCCATCATCGAATTGCTCTTCAACAGTGGGAAGTAAGAAGGTGCTTAAAACATCAATGTAGGCCTGTGCGGTGATAGTGCTATGCAAAACAACAAGGAGTGCAAGCGCCCTCCATGAGAAACATGACCTCACCACAACACCACCGCCTCCGAATTTTATTGTTGCACTACAAACGCTAGCAGATGACGTTCACCGGGAATTCGCCGTACCAACACCCTGCCACCGGACCGCCACATTTTGTACCGTAATTCGTCAGTCCACACAACGTTTTTAGACTGTTCAATCGTCCAATGTTTGCTCTCCTTACTCCAAGCGATTACTCGTTTGGCATTCACCAGCGTAATGTGTGGCTTACGAGCAGCCACTCTACCATGAAATCGAAGTTCTCGCACCTAACTGTCGTAATACTTGCAGTTGATTGTGATGCAGTTTGAAATTCCTGTGTGATGGTCTGGATAGATGTCTGCCTATTACACATTACGACCCTCTTCAACTGTCGGCGGTCTCTGTCAATTAACAGATGTGGTCGGCCTGTACGCTTTGTGCTGTACGTGTCCCTTCACGTTTCCACTTTGCTACCACATCGGAAACAGTGGACCTAGGAATGTTTAGGTGTGTGGAAATCTCGCGTACAGACCCATGACATAAGTGACACCCAATCACCTGACCATGCCCGAAGTCGTGAGTTCCGCGGCGTGCCCCATTCTGCTCCCACACGATGTCTAATGACTACTGAGGTGGCTGATATGGAGTGCCTGCCAGCACGTGGCAGCACAATGCACCTACTATGAAAAACACATGTTTTGCTGTGCCGGCAGAATACGGCGGTGCGGTCGGCAACGCCTGTATAAGACAAGAAGTGTCTGGCGCAGTTGCTAGATCGGTCACTTCTGCTACTACGGCAGGTTATCAAGATTTAAGTGAGTTTGAACGTGGTGTTGTAGTCGGAGCACGATCGAGGGGACACAGCATCTCCGAAGTAGTGATGAAGTGAGGATTTTCCCGTACGACTATTTCATGAGCGTAAAATATCAGGAATCCGGTAAAAAGGCAAATCTCCAACATCTCTGCGGCCGAAAAAAGATCCTACAGGAACGGGACCAACGACGACTGAAGAGAATCATTCAACGTGACAGAACTGCGTCCCATCCGCAAACTGCCGCAGATTTCACTGCTGGGCCATCAACAAGTGTCAGCGAGCGAACATTGAGCGAAACATCATCGGTATGGCCCTCTCGTGTACTCTTGATGACTGCACGACATAAAGCTTTACGCCTCGCCTGGGTACGTCAACACGGACATTGGACAGTTGATGACTGGAAACATGTTGCCTGGTCGGACGAGCCTCGCTTCAAATTGTATCGAGCGGATCGACGTGTACATGTATGGAGACAATCTCATGTATCCATGGACCCTGCATAGCAGGGGACTGTTCAAGCTGATAGAGGCTCTGTAATGATGTAAGGCGTGTGCAGTTGGAGTGATATGGAACTCCTGATACGTCTAGATACGACTCTGAGAGGTGACACGTACGTAAGCATCCTGTCTGATCACCGGGAACCATTCATGTCCATTACGCATTCCGACGGACTTGGGCCATTCCAGCAGGACAATGGGACACCCCACGCCCAGAATTGCTACAGAATGGCTCCAGGAACACTGTTCTGTGTTTACAACCTTCCGCTGGCCACCAAACTCCACAGACATGAACATAAGTGAGCGTAAGTGGGACGCTTTGCAGCGTGCTGGCAGAAGAGATATTCACCTCTCGTACGCCCTGCAGTCTACTTGGTGTCAGTTCCCTCCAGCACTACTTTAGACATTAGTCGAGTCCATGTCACGTCATGCTGCGGCACTTCCGAGTGCTCGCGGGAGCGCTACACGATATTTGGCGTGTGTACCAGTTTGTTTGGGTCTTCAGTGTAGTATAATGGTAAGCGTCGAGGGGACCTGTCTAATGAACAGTTGAGCAGAACATAGAGTTTTTCAGGTATTGGAGAACTGAACACAAGATTACGTTTAGAAAGAATAGTTCTTGGCATGAAAGAGAGTGCGTTGAGGAATAAAGACAAAATCTGATAAGAAAGAAGGCTTCTCAGCTAAGATCGCATTTGTAAAACATTTAATTTCGATGACAGGTCACCTGCATCTGATCTGTGAATAGTATACATAAATAACTTACAATGTAATAAATATCATACTTTGTACGCTATTCTTCATAATTTAATATGCTTTACAGTTGACCTACACTGGACACAGATCTAATGATGGTAACTCTGTTTTACCGAATTCGGTCACCTTAAGGAGAGGTTTTAAAAGTGTGATCTTGGCTAAGAAGTTACCTTCTTTCAAGATGGATACTTACGATTAGCCTCTTATTAGTCATAAAATTTATTGCAATTCATTGAGACTCCGTGCTGCAGCAACCTCCCATTGTGATTAATATTAAAAAACAGTGCTAGTTTGCAGAATGATATTTATTGGCTGGAAAACGACGCGTCTCAATCGGTTAGGAGCACCATCGGGGGAGGTGGGGGGGCTATCCTGACCTACTATAACAAACAGCGAAAACCGAAAACGTAGATATTCAAGACGAAAAGGACAGGAAAGCATATAAAAATGTTATAGTTACTGCCAAAAACGATTCGTCAAATACTTCTAAGAAACCACCTACACGAACGTGAAAAATACATCTACATCTATACTCCGCGAGCCACCTTACGGTGTGTGGCGGAGGGTACTTATTGTACCACTATCTGATCCCCCCTTCCCTGTTCCATTCACGAATTGTGCGTGGAAAGAACGACTGCTTGTAAGTCTCCGTATTTGCTCTAATTTCTCGGATCTTTTCGTTGTGATCATTACGCGAGATATATGTGGGCGGTAGTAATATGTTGCCCATCTCTTCCCGGAATGTGCTCTCTCGTAATTTCGATAATAAACCTCTCCGTATTGCGTAACGCCTTTCTTGAAGTGTCCGCCACTGGAGCTTGTTCAGCATCTCCGTAACGCTCTCGCGCTGACTAAATGTCCCCATGACGAATCGCGCTGCTTTTCGCTGGATCATGTCTATCTCTTCTATTAATCCAACCTGGTAAGGGTCCCATACTGATGAGCAATACTCAAGAATCGGACGAACAAGCGTTTTGTAAGCTACTTCTTTCGTCGATGAGTCACATTTTCTTAGAATTCTTCCTATGAATCTCAACCTGGCGCCTGCTTTTCCCACTATTTGTTTTATGTGATCATTCCACTTCAGATCGCTCCGGATAGTAACTCCTAAGTATTTTACGGTCGTTACCGCTTCCAATGATTTACCACCTATGGCATAATCGTACTGGAATGGATTTCTGCCCCTATGTATGCGCATTATATTACATTTATCTACGTTTAGGGAAAGCTGCCAGCTGTCGCACCATGCATTAATCCTCTGCAGGTCCTCCTGGAGTACGTACGAGTCTTCTGATGTTGCTACTTTCTTGTAGACAACCGTGTCATCTGCAAATAGCCTCACGGAGCTACCGATGTTGTCAACTAAGTCATTTATGTATATTGTAAACAATAAAGGTCCTATCACGCTTCCCTGCGGTACTCCCGAAATTACCTCTACATCTGCAGATTTTGAACCGTTAAGAATGACATGTTGTGTTCTTTCTTCTAGGAAATCCTGAATCCAATCACAAACCTGGTCCGATATTCCGTAAGCTCGTATTTTTTTCACTAAACGTAAGTGCGGAACCCATTATGGTGTTTTTCACGTTCGTCTGGATTTTGACACAACTGTAACATCGCGACTTAATGTGCAACAACACAGCCCGCAGTGATGGACTTGGAGGCTGTGAAAGCACCCGCCACTTTCGTCTTAGCCAATGAGTCAAATACACCTGCTACTACGACAGCGTGAGAACGGCTCCTGTGTCACTTCTTAGCGACCGTACATTCACCACTACAATAACCTAAATAAATGATATTAAATATTATCCAATTATTTTCAAAATAAGTACACTCCCTTTTGACATTCAGGAGAAGATTGTATCCAAATTTCAGCTTTATAACTATCATAGTTTCAGAGATAGAAAAGAGTGCTAAAAAAGTAAAAAACCGACACTTAGGAAACTAAACTCAGTTAGGAAATATAATAGTTTGTCCTTTGGTATTGTCTAAAAACATAAACAGAACTCGCGGGTGCAGAATTAATTAATTGAGGTTTTCATATTAAAAGTATATGTATTTTTCGTTTTAGTAATATAAAAATCAGACAAAATTATTATTGGTGTCTAAGAGTATATGTGAGTGAATGAGAGTGTGTACATGGGACATTCGTCAAATTTTAATGTTACATTATATACCGTCTTAGGTAATCTGCAAGAGTTAGACATGCCTATCGTGGGAAAATGTTCATAGGGATGACATACGTCTAGGTGTGATTGCTATTGTAACAGGGCAGGCAGAAAGTCAGCTGGAGTATTATGTGTATCTAGAGGATATTTCCAGATTTATTGCCTTTTCGTTTTCCTTTATTAAACATTATTTTAATATTTGTGAATCAGAATGACTTACATGCGTCTGTATGTGAGGATTGGTGCAGGCCAGTTTTGGCGCGAGTATGATCATGAGCGAGCATTCTGATTGACAGCGAGTATGGTTAGCCAATCAGAATTGAGATGGTTCCCACTCGTTACCTGGTGGTTATACTGGGAGTGTGTCCACAGGAGGGGAGTCTCTCACTAGCTTTGAAAGTGGACGGCCATGTTACTAGTGCGAGTCAAAATAATGTGTAATATGAAGGAATACTGCGTTCCTCGCGTTTGGTACGTATCGAGACTAACGCTGATGTAGTTACGGACAGTTTTGTGAAGTTTGGAAGTTTTACAACTGTTTTGTTGGAATGATATTCGCGTGAGAAAATTTGGCCTTCGTAGTATCCGTGTGGCATGTTTCAGTATTCAGCCACTGAGCATTTTTGACGAGCAATTTCTTTTTTGAAATCCACCAGAAGGACCGAAAGTAATAACTCAAGTTAGTGATTAAATTAATGACTGTGTTAACGTTGGTTAACCTGGGTCGGATTTAGACAGATTTCTGGCTGCTGTGCGTGCGAAATGAGTGTATGAATTGTGAACTTGACGAAAATAACCAACAGTTTAAATGAGGACTGAATAATACTGTTTCTTTGGTTATAAGAACAAATAAAGATTTGGAAATTTCGGACATTAATTTTCAGAAGCCAATCCATTGTCTTACCACCCAATAAATTTTTTATTGAGAGTTTTTCTACAGAACTTTATTTCATTAGTAGAGTTGCTCGGCCTCAGTAGTTGTAAATATTAGATGGTGTTTTTTCTCAACGCTTCTTTTACATCATCTAGTAAGTATCTACGTTGCCGAGTGAAGGGACATCGAGCAGACGCCCTTCTGAGGTAGTTGAATTTCTATTTTGGAGCCTGCACAGCACATAGAAGTTCAAACCCTACCTCGCCGCAACACCACGAATAAATCTACAGAGGAATACTTAATAAGTGTGACCCCGGTTTACGTTATGCGATGTAGGGCGTCAGTCACAGTAGTGTAGAGTAAGAGTGCGCTCATCAACTGTAAGCAAAGCCTTGGAACAAATTGCAGGTGGCCTTTCCGCGTTCCCAAGGTGTATACACAGTACTATTAATATCAGAGGCGACTGTTGGTGCTGGTAAAGATGCCAAATGCAGGAGCAAAGCCATTAATAAACGATCGTTTAAGTAGCGAGAAAGAAATTCTCGTAAGCGAGCTACAAATGCGTTTAATAGTAAATAAATTGTGCAGGTATTATTACAGAATACTGTTCATTACCAGAGGCATGGTGTTCTGAGTATACGAATCTAATACAGTAAAGCAGAAACGATTTAGAAACAGGAAGAAGAAATGCGGCAGCATCGCGTAATACAACACGCGGAACGGGGAAGCTGACAGAGAAGAACAAGATAAAGTATTATACAATACACCATTCAAACAGAGACCTTCCTAATTAAAAATTTAGCGAAACTATGCGCCAGAGCACGAGTTATGAGGTACATAAGCGCGACTGCTTGACAGTAAAATATTTGAAAATAACAATGCAGAGTGACTAAAACTAAAAGAAGACCAGTAATTGTCAAGAGTAAAAAATATGGAAATGAGCGTATGGCAATGTTGGCCGCATGCGAGGAAATTCGGCGGCCAAGTGCAAGTTATGTTGCAGTCAGCCCGACATTGGGCGACCTACGTGCCGGTGATGAGGATAACACAACAACCAGTCCACGAGTGGAGAAAATCTCCAACACGGCCGGGAATTGAACCCTGGCCCCATTGCATGTGAGAAAAGCACTTTACCACCCTGATAAGCGGGCGGACTTTCAAGAGTATATAGCCCAAAACATATTTAGTTCATAGTCCCTTTAAAATATGAAAAAGGCTATAATCCTCCAGTATTCCATAAAACATAAAGCAATTACAAAACTAGACTTGTTTGTGGTAAAACCATAAAAGAAATTTACGACAAAATATTACCTTCATAATAAATTACTATACTGAAGAGGACAGGCTGGGAGGCACATAAAAGAGAGCGCATTATTAGTAAAATTTAGTACAATACCTAAAACCAAAACGTCGCTTGTTCATGTGAAGAAAATGTAGGCCTATATAATTAGTTTATTAGCTAAAATTACCTTAACACTCTGCTGTGAATAACAGGAACCTTCAAGACAAACTACAAACCCCAAGTACAGAGATCCAGTGCTTATGTTCATTACAAACTAGGATTTTTAAGGTAAAAGCATTAAGAGAGGTATATACATAAAACAAGCGTTATTGATTAAACACCGTGGCAGGAATGCAAAGATTTTTTAAAGGTATGGAACATTGAGTCATAAAAATCTTGGGTTTTACTGACTAGTCGTCACTAAGGAAGACATCCTTCCTAGTAGATGAGTGCTAAACGATTTCAGTTTCTTCCAGAGCGTTAAGATTTTTCCATTTAGGAGCGCGGTGTAAAATCATAAGGTTCCCGAGTGTGAGTGGCTAGTGTCCACTAAGTTTGAGATGCTTGGTGAAGGCAGAATTGCATCTTATTCATCCCCTCCTTGTGAACCAATGTCCTTGGAATATAGTTGTAAAGGTTCTTCCCATATACCCAGTGTAAGCATCGCTACAACGTGACAACGAAGGAGAAGTTGCCTACAGACCTTTACGGGTTGTTCGTTATGATATACTGATATTGAATCTTATTAGCAGCCGGCCAGTGCGGCCGAGCGGCTCTAGGCGCTTCAGTCTGGAATCGCGCGATTGCTACGGTCGCAGGTTCGAATCCTGCCTCGGTCATGGATGTATGTGATGTCCTTAGGTTAGTTAGGTTTAAGTAGTTCTAAGTTCTAGGGGACTGATGACCTCAGATGTTAAGTCCCATAGTGCTCAGAGCCATTTGAACCATTTTTTCTTATTAGCAGTGGCAATTACCACCTTTACGTTAAGATCGAGAAACAGTTCGGTGATTCTATGCGACACGTTACATAGAAACGGGAAATTAGCACAGCTACTACCCTGCAGTGAAAGCTGTGGGCATCTCCACGGTCCCTTGGCATTGTCTTTAGCCTGTATAACATGTCAACAATGGAAGTACTATAGCCATTGTTAAAAGCCACATACTTTAAATTATCCAGTTCCCTATTAATTATTTCAGCTATAAGTGGAATCTCACTAACAGAATATACCATGGATCTAAAGTAACTCATTTTATGGTTATGAGGATGACAGGACGTGGCATGTGTGGTAGATTCGCTTGTTGACGGCTTAAATTAAAAATTTATCTTCTCATCAGTGCATCTTGCTTATATTCCATCCTGTCATTCTATGTATGTTAAGTACAATTCTGAGGCACCCCACTTACTGTAATCTTATATACGTGAATAGGCCTTAAATATTTTTTTCTAATTATTATTCATTTGGCAGAAGACTTTGATCATTTTTATAATTTTGGAATTCTATGCTATTTTAATATTGCCATGATGTGTTCAGCTTGTTATTAAGCTTTTCTTTGTCTGCAGTACTAAAAGAACTGTAACCAACTGTGTTTTTAAATTACTTGCTTGATGGATATTCTGACTTTCAAGATGCTTTTCCGAGAACCATAAGAGCTGCCGCATTAAGTGTTTACTATTTATTTGATGTCTCTTAATGTTAATAAATACTTTTTAAAATTTTACGTGTTCTTACTGGCTTAGTGCCTTACAACTCACTCTACCAGCTCCCTACCACTTCACTGAGAGCAGACCGTGGTTGTATTAGAGTGGTAGGGTCCTGATTCACAGTAGCGATAGAGAAAGATAAATTTTGCTGTGTATCGTATATTTTATTTTACTTTAATGCAGTTGTGAAGTTGTGATCACTCGTGAATCAGAGAGGGGTCCTGGAACTCACGTACATGACTAAGAACCATCTGAATTACGAATTGGTTACAAAGGACATTGGGATGGAAGGCATCATGACCTGGTTGAATCAACACTTCCGTGATGCACTGTCTTCTAGCCTTGTTGTTAGGGCCAAAACCGTTGGCGAGATCTGCAGGACAGCTTTGAGCTCCTGCGTGGGAGTGTTCCTATGCAGGTCCAGTAAACAGGTGTTCTCTATTGAGGACTTCCACAATCAGATTATTCGATTTCAACTTGAAGGTAACTTCTTGAACTGACAGGATAATGACAGACAGAAGGAGGACTCGGTAACTGAGCAGGTGAATTGTCCACATGCAGCCGAGCCAATGGCTGGAGACAGGTAGAAATGTGGAAGGTATTTAAAAAGTTGCCTAACCAGCTTCAGTTTGTGCTGCAAGGCATTACGAACGTGTCTGTGAGTGCCAATAAACAACTAGTAGATTGTTGTAGCCAATAGTGCAGTTGAAGAACCAAAAAGGAGCTTTGGAAGTCATTGATTTGGTGATATTCCAGGAGATTCATCGCTTAACTCGAGGTAAATTAAGTAGGTTACAGAAGATGAATAACTAAGTGGGTTTCCCAAAAGATTGCTGGTACTAAATCTGTCCTTGCGAGTCAATACTTCTAATGTGTCTTGGGACATAAATAGATTCCTGTACAGTATAGGGTGTCCCAGAAATTTTGCTGCAATCTTTGAGGGATTGTAGAGTGTGTCTTGAGGAACAAATTGAGGATGGAAACCAGTGTCCAGTAACGCCATCCAATCACTCTACAGAAGGTCGAAGTTATAGGTCCTGGGACCTCCCACTAGGCCACCGCTTCGGCAGCTAACATGGCTTTGTGTGATCACAGGCTGTAGAAAAAACGTCTCACAATGTTGTTTGTTATTCAGTGATCGTGACTGACTGCCATCATCGCCAGTGGAGGAGACGGGGCTAGCAGCAGCGTAACAATGCTTTGTCTACTATGAATGTGATGCGCTGTTGCCCTGGCAGATGACTGTTTAGGACGCAGGTTTTCACCCGCTTTTTATTTTTCTCCAGAAACCATCTAAAATTTCCAATGTTTTTCTTTCGTATGTAGATGACAAAACTGAAGATGAAGACATACGTTCAAAAATGTTGCCCTATAGGGCAACAGAGCATTGCATTTGTAGGAGTCATACCCTGTCAATGCTGCAGCTCCCTCCATCTTCTCGACTGGCGATCGTGGCAGTCGTGATCACTGAATGACAAACAACATTGGGAGACGTTCTGCCCGCGGCTCGTCAGTGTACAGCGTCACCTTTGCTGCCGAAGGTGTTGCCTAGAGACAGGCGCTGGCGTCTGTGGCTTTGCCGCTCTGCATCGCCCTATCCTCGATTTGTTCCTCCAGGCACGCTCTACAACTCCTCGATGTTTGTTACATTATTTGTGGGACAAACTGTGCATTATGGAATACTCTGCCTTTCTTGTGCTCTGCCGTAAACCGTGAACTGGTTTGAAAGGTATTAGATTCAGGAAGCAACATCTCACTAGTGGATTCGGGGTGGTATAATAAACTTGTTCATATATGTAAGTAACTGGCTCTCCAAAGGACACATATTCCACGTCGAACTGTTCCTTGCAATGCCACTACCCTCTGTAGGGAAAGCTCTGCCTTATCTTAGGGTTCCTGACTTATAGAACTTGAAGTAAAGGAGTTTCTCATGGATAGACTCCTATGGTGTGATGTTTTTGGATGGACTGGATAGATACTGAAGTATGTAGACAGCATTGTTATGTTTAAATTTCAGTTGGATCTGAAGCATTCTGTGTGTTCCGTTATGGTGAAGGAGTCACCGTTCAACACTTTTCATGCGGACAGAGAGCAGGCCCAGGCTTTGTTGGAGGTTTTGCGTCATTATCAGGAATTGCTGATAGAGATCGTGAGATTGACTGATAAGATTCAGCGTAAAACTCATCTTACAGTTCAAATTCCAGTTTCAGTCTTATTATATTACTCGTCGACTCCCATGATGAAGGTACTGAGCTAAATAATAGATGAACATCTGGCTGATGGCTTAATCAGACTTTCACAGTCCTCCTAGGCATCGACAACCGTTTTGGTACCCAAGCCCAGTTGCTGAGGACACCATTCTGCCATTGACTACCGTACTCTCGATTAACAGGTCATCTTGGACTCAGTATCACAATCCAATTTTTATAACTGGACCTATCACAAAGTGCTTATCACAGAGGATATGAGACCTTTACCGCGTTTTCAAACTAATAGACTCTGTTTGTGTACGTCTATGTTCAATTTAGGTTGATTACAGGGGCAGACGAATTATCTCGGCTCTTATATTTTATACAAGGTGATCTCAAATTTAAATGTGTTTATAACTACTTGGATGATGTTGTGATTTATAGCAAGACCTTTTATCAATACTTAGATCACGTAGGGCAAGTTCTACAACTCCTACTTGAGGTGGGGCTGATGGTGAAACCATCAACTGTTAATATGGCTCACAAAGATATTTTGTTTATAGGTCAGATAGTGACCACAACAGATTTAGAGTACACCACGTACACATCAAGGCCATTCACTTGTTCCTGCAGCCATAGGACAAAAAATGCCTCTCCAGGTTCATTGGAATGGATAATTTGTTTTGAAAATTCATCCTAATTTTGCCCAGGTAGCCGCACTTCTTGACCAGTGGCTGTGGAAGGGAGAAGATTTCCAATCGGGTGACAGTCAGCAGGTGTCCTGCGAGTCTTTGAAGGTTGCCTTCGCTAGGGTGCCCATGCAGGCTGTACCTGATTTTGACGGCGAATTTGTCGTGCAGACAGATGCGTTTAGTTCTGGTTTTGCTGCCACGTTCCCCCAAAGAAGTGATGAGGAGAGAAAGACCACCAGATATACATTCAGATCCTGTCAACCACAGAGATTAAGTACTTCATCTACGAGGTGGAGGCGCCGGCCGTTCTATTCCGTTTGGAGTGATTCACGTTTTACTGCCTGAAACAACTAGGGAAGGACTCCGACCTCACAGTGATTGGGTATCTTAACTTTGTAAACAACTTACGCAGAGGAAAGAGGCACAGACGACTACAAAGCAACGCCTCAGTTTGTATGACCATTTCCAATAGTCAAGGTGATATCCACAGTGAACTTCTCAATCCACGATCATCTGGGAGTGTATCTGGCACACTTTAGACGGTTAAAGCTCATTTTTGGCAACCAGGATACCGAGAAAACCTCTGACACTCTAGCACGCCCCCCCCCCCTCTCTGTTCAAACTTAAGGGGGTTGGGGTGGCGGAGGATTAAGTAGTGTGGCAGACATATCCTGATGATGCCCTATCCGGGAAAAAAACAACTCGTTACTGAGTTAATAAGGAACGTTGGCCAACTGACGACTGTTCAAAATGGCTCTGAGCACTATGGGACTTAACATCTATGGTCATCAGTCCCCTAGAACCTAGAACTACTTAAACCTAACTATCCTAAGGACATCACACAACAACCAGTCATCACGAGGCAGAGAAAATCCCTGACCCCGCCGGGAATCGAACCCGGGTACCCGGGCGTGGGAAGCGAGAACGCTACCGCACGACCACGAGCTGCGGACTGACGACTGTTCTTTAAATAGTAGTAACAGAAGGTTGCTGCACCACCATGCCAAGATGGAATGGAACAAATTTTATGATCTGAGTGATGTTAGGTTTTGGCGGCACTGTGGACATGTTTGCCTTCCTGGCATGCTGATATTTGGGTAGATGCGGCAACTTGGTCTGAGGACTGTGGCTACTGTGACGCCTTTCTGAACTCGAGCCACTAGCCACTCATCATATGAGCACCGGAAGCTGTGTAGAATTTCTACTTAGCTAAAACCTTTGGAATCTTTCTAGTGAGCATCTAGTTAGACGTGTTAAACATGTGTCCGGAGCCCCTGTCATCCTGGTTACATCTTGCGCACTACTGCTAGAGAGTCCTTTCGTCAATTAACTGTATGAAACTGTTTATGACCATTTTGAGCATGCATCCATTATTGGTGGGTGTGTGCGTTATTTGCTGAACTTTCTTGTTAGCTGCACCAGATGACCACTCTCCTGCAACAATTGCAAATGTGTAGCTAGTTGGTGCTCAAGCAAGCTTCATTTGTTATGCTGTTATTCTTTCAGTGAGCTATGCTCTTGTGAGACTTATTTTATAACTTCCTTTCTGGTTTGCGTTTTATGTCCTTATCTACGCTGTCAAGCTGATTTTTTGTTTGTGTGTGCGTGTGTTTGCGTGTGTGTGTGTGTGTGTGTGTGTGTGTGTGTGTGTGTGTTTGTGTGTGTTAGTGGTAACTTTATTAATATGACTTCTTATGTTACTTTGTTAGTATCACTTCCTATGTTACTGGGGGCAGAGCATAATTATTATTATAATTATTGATGTACCTACATGGTAACGAAGACCAAAAGGGGGCCTTGCTGTATAGTGCTAAGTGCCTGCTGTCAGGCGCCTCAATTGACAACTAACTCAAAGCAGTGAACCAGCTTGAAGTATTATTTAATTTCTGAATGCAGTGGCTAATAAAGATGCCTCCTTTTATTAAAACAGATGACTATCTAGTTAAATTAGTGAACATTTACTGTAATTTTTTGAATGCAAGACGCACAGTTCCGATGAGCTTGGCCCTCTATGATATTACCACCACTTTCTGTTGTTATCTACTGTTGTGCCTGTCTCCCTCTGCTGCTCCAGAGGATGAAAATTAATGTAAGATTAATCTTTTTTTTTAAATTGATCGTCAAAAACTTCTCTTTATTCTGATTTTTTTTTAATTTTTGGTGGAAGATGTCTTATCGGATTTATAATTTGGTGTCAGTAGGTGTTATACTCAAATAGTTGGGTGATAAAGTAAGGGTCAAAAGCGTGCATTTACTACTCCATATTTGCTTTTTATGGTTCTAAGGTGCTAGTTATAAGTCTATAAGTCTATAAGTTTATGGTGCTTCCTCTTGGTTAATAAAACTACAAGAAGACATGCTAGTAATGTCGTGAAGGGGTTTTCAGTCTCTAAAATTTATCTCGCAATTGCCGGTGAATTCTGATTGATTATTTTCTCGAATTCTGTGCTTTTTTTTAATATTGCTGTGAGATGCTCAACTTTCTATGAACCTAATATTTGTCTGTGGTACTACAAAAACAGCCAATAGCCGTTTTCCTAATTTTTTTTCTTGATGTAATTGTTTCCTCGAGAACCATAGCAACTTCCTCATTAGATATGCAGTATTTGTACATATGCAGAGTATTAATGTTAGTAAATTGTAATTAAATTCTGATATGCTGTTGTTGGTAAAGCATCTTACCACTCAATCTACCAGGAGCCTACCACATCAGTCCCTTATTAGTCAATCCCTGAAAACCCACATGGAGATTTTCATTAATACTGTCTTATTGTGGTATTAGTAGCCTGCCCCAATTTTGCGTGAATAGTAGTAAGTATCTACACTAGTTGACTTGCCTGGCATAATCGTAATATTGTTTATGGGCCACATCACAGAGCTACAAGTGAAATTCGGAGAAGGACATAATGCCATCACTTTCATATAACTTAACAAATTTAGTCAATGGGCGACAAGCGCACCTTCAATTTCACTGCGATCCGATATTTGAGAACACAAGGAAACCAAAACAGTATTTAATCACAGACCTCCTTTGTTGCATTCAGTAGCCAGTTTCGATTATAACGATTATCTGAGTCATTTAAAAAAGAATGTGCATGTTTATGAGTAACAGCGTTTTCATAAATTACGTCAGTATATTCAGTAGTGTTGTTTCAAGTTATCTGTGGAGCATGAGTGTATTGTGGCTGAATCACTCTCTGAAAATCAACATTAAAATGAAGCACCCACTGCTACGTGACACTGGTACACTCTCAGCCACACACAATCAGTGTGAAGCACCCTCTTTCACGCAACATGGACTTTTGATATTAGATATGGGTGGAGTGTGCTTTGAGTAAGGTTGTGTGTGTGTGTGTAAATCGAATCAATCTAATAACTTATTTGTTAAACATAAAATACTCTTCTCCACAAGTGAAGAATAACAATTAAACGAAATTTTATTATCAGCCTAATATAATTGTTGAAAGCAGGGCTCAAACAAACATTCAATACAAGAAACAAAATAACAGTCAGCTTTGCCCCAGGGCATAGAATGGGGCAACAATAATAGTAATTACCATATATGGTTCTTAGCTACAGAATGGAAGATAAGAAATGTAATTTTTGCAGATAACCATAGGACATTAAGACAACCCTCAGACTTAATTAAGGTCACCCACATAGCATGCAGCTGCTCTCAACCAGTCACTACGACAGGCTACTGCAAACTATACATCGGACTACCCATGCATCTCAAGCATATATCTCAACATAATCTCTTATGCAATAAAACATACATGCAGGGTGTTAAAAAAGTGTTTAATACTTTTAGAGGCGGTAGTACTCATCTAAACAAGAAAAGTAAGGCCCGTGAACACGGGTCCAAAAATGCATACTTTCTGAGATCAGTCAAATAAACATGGGTCTGGAAATATACACTTTCTGGGATAAACACGAGTTTACAGGAGGTGTTCAACATGGCCTACATTCATGACAAAGCACCCCTCTGCCCTACAGGTCCTTTGGCGTCCGCACATCGTTGACTGGCGTGGCGTAGACCAATTCTTCAAATGTCCCCATAACGAAAAATGTAGAAGATTAAAATTTGGAGAAGGAGGAGGCCAAGGTGTAAACCTCTCCCCCCCCCCCCCCCCCCCCCCCGACAAATACAGCGGTCTTGGATGCTTGCGTCAGTTGTTTGCCGACATTGCGCTGATAGTGTGCTCGTGTGCCATTATTTTATGAACCACACTTGTATTGGTTGCTGCAGTGGCGCAGCCTCCAGCAAGGTAGGCAATACATTAATGAGAAAATCAGATAATACGGCCCAGTTAACATCCGCTGTAGCACCTATAGCCACAATAATCGATCGCCAAGTACGCCTGCCCGTACGTTGATTGAGGATCAGTGTTGATGCCCCCTTTCCTCATCTGCTTGGGGTTTTACATCTGCCCATACATTCTGGTTATGGAAATTCAAAACACCAACCCTTGTGAACCCCACCTCTTAGGTAAATAAAGACTTGGCCGTCAACAGTGGATCTGCATCACACTTCTGTGAACAGGCATTGACAGAATCGCCGTCTGCCATGGCGATCCTGACCTCGCTGTAGATGACGTGGGTACAGCAATTGTTCATGAAGTACCTTTCCAGGTATGAGAGTGAGACACGCCTTCTGCTGCCACTAGTCGTCGCACACTGGTCCCAGAGGTTTCTTCCACTAATCGTAGCACACACTCCTCCATCTCAGGAGTGCGAACAGTGTGGGGCCTTTTACTGCCAGTCTTTCGAGGTGCAATGGTACGCTGGATAGGTCTGTCGAACAGCTTATCACTATGCGCTGCGAATATTTTTCAGCGTAGAGGCCAAGGGCTTGCAGGCTACTGCCATTTGCTAAAACATAGCAGAATATCATATCCGACATATCACATGTCGAGTAGTAGGCTTCCATTGCTAACTACACAACTGACTGAAGTCCACCTGATAATAGATAGAGTAATTTGAGTAAGACATCAAATACTCAGCCGACACATCTCCCTTAATATGCGAGCCTCCAATGGGTTTACTAATGTCCAATAATCACGCCAATGACTAAAACCCTTAACTAAGGCTAACACAGTTAGTAGTACACATAGCCCACACTCAGTATAAGGACAACCACTGACAACTGATGATCAATGCACTTGCTATCGACAGTAAAATATTTATTTGCAAGCTTTGTTCTGCATCACTGCTTGCACAAGGAAGTGCAATCAGTTGAGAAACAAATCTCTGACCATTGTGACAAATCAAAATATTGCGTGGCCAGAGAGTTCTTCAAACACAAATCATAAACTAAAACCCGTTACAGTATAATTTTCTGACATAGTCGTTTCGGTACACTGCAGAATTCAAATGCTTTGTCAAGACAGGACAGTCAAATTGAGTCTTAGAATTAGCATGCGCATAGGTAATGAGCAAGAAAGAACACACCAATTCAGTTCACGCATATTTTGAGTGAATTGCATCTCTCGTCATACGTAATTCCTCCAGGCAATTCATTTGCTATCGAACAGCTGCAGCAAAATTTCTTGGACAACTTACTGGCCTAATACTTCCGCAGCACATTACGCTATAAATAGGTTTCAAGAAAGCTAATTATAAATGCCACGTTGAAAATACCGATGTAATCTAAGTGACAGTCTACCAGTGACACTACAGGTCCGAATAAAAGGCTTTGAAAGTGTTTTGTGTGGAGTGTGGCATTCTATGGCACAGAAACCTGGATACTAACCGAGCGAGGTGGCGCAGTGGTTAGCACACTGGACTCGCATTCGGGAGGACGACGGTTCAATCCCGTCTCCGGCCATCCTGATTTAGGTTTTCCGTGATTTCCCTAAATCGCTTCAGGCAAATGCCGGGATGGTTCCTTTGAAAGGGCATGGCCGATTTCCTTCCCCATCCTTCCCTCACCCGAGCTTGCGCTCCGTCTCTAATGACATCGTTGTCGATGGGACGTTAAACACTAATCTCCTCCTCCTCCTCCTGGATACTAAGCTGATAGGCCGAAAAAGGGATAGAAGCGTCTAAGATGCGGATGCGGAGGGGAATGGAGACGACAAGCTGGATGGAAAGAGCGAGTAACGAATGAGGGTAGAAAATGATTGGCGAGAGAAGACTTGTAACAGTTAATGCGTTGTCCTTTAGCGTAGTTGTTGCAAACTGGACTGGTTTCCTGTCCTTAGCTTACCTATATGTCTGTGTTGCGATCCTGAATAACAAAGTGATACTCTTACATAAACTCTGTCTGATAAAAAGAGTCGCCAAATCCAGGTGAAACAGTATTTCAACTAACTTTTGCAGTAAAACTGTATTAATTCGCCTCTGTCTACAACTATAATCCTTGAGCACCTTTCGTTTCCTCATACCTTTAACTGAATTATACAGTCCATCGGCAATGCCTCCAGAATCAGAATGCCATTATTTCCTTATTTAGTGTCTGCATTTGTTGATCATGTATTGCGCCATACAGTCATACAAAAACGATCCAATTGAGTTCAATTTTATATGCTTCACATATTTTACGATTCCTTTCGTGGCCTATACTGACGAAGTGTTATATGTACCCGACATAATTTTATGTTAAAAGTTCTTCATAGAATGATGATTTCCTTTTGCTTCCGTCATCAGTTGTTCATTATAATCGCCCACGTCCTCTCGGAGACAGTTCTATGTAGATCAATGTTACTCAGCTTATCGTATCTTTCTCCTGTTCTTCTACAAAGGGAAAGTTCAGTTTCTCTTCAATTGAGGATCTGGTGTAAGATGTCAAACTACTGAGGAGCCAAGAACGAAATGATAGGTTTTATAAAGTAACTATCATTTTGGCTATGATTAATATTCATTTTGTAATATGCCTACATGGTGATTGGTAGAGCACCTTATTCTTACCTAGACTCTCAAATATTACACTTCCAAATATATAAAATTATATACCCAGTGATTGATTTACCTTTTACCCATGTCGTTTCCTCTACTCATTATCTCAGCAGGCAATAATCCCATGAAATTCTTAAGGGATCAAGAATCATAACAGCCTGCCCTCTTTATGTCTGATGAAATACAAACTACTTAATTCCATTCAGGACCCGCAAAGTTTATTTTTATATGTTTTCTTCTGAACTTATGTGTTAAAGCTGAACATTTTGTTCTTATTAGTAAATTACATTCTTCCATTGTATCCCCAATTTCCCACTGACTAATCATCATCTTATTATCAGTGCTATTCTCGCATGAAAATCTCTCATTGTCATGTTGTACTGGGAGTTGCAGTCAAGGAGCGATTTCTATTGCTCTTCACAAAGCTCTCCCACTCTCTCTTGAGAACTATATTCATATTGATGCACAACTTTGAAAGATTTTCATCGATTATCTCTACAAAACTCTGCCTGAAATGTTCCTATTTGTCGGTATCTGCAACATTGTTTCTAACTTTCTTGTTACAATATGGCTGAACTAAAAATTGATGCCAGATCTGTTTCTCTGTAATACTGAAATTGCTAATCATTCAATTCGTCTTTGTTATGCTTTTTAATGTAC
The DNA here is from genome assembly GCF_021461395.2 of Schistocerca americana. Classification (NCBI taxonomy): domain Eukaryota; kingdom Metazoa; phylum Arthropoda; class Insecta; order Orthoptera; family Acrididae; genus Schistocerca; species Schistocerca americana. The sequence goes on from NC_060121.1 coordinate 907,155,683, forward strand.
TTCTAGAAATCCTCCTCTGCTTCATTTGATGTTGTCTAACTGTTCTTCCATCTTGAACGCTCTGTCTTTGTGTTTCACAGTGCTCCAAGTAGTAGGTTTCTAAATAAAAAGAAGCTGAAGCAAATGGGTTCTCTACTCTATAATACTGACATTAATACAAAGTTCGTGCCTTGGGGTTCAGGTGCAGCAAAAGATTAATATGTCCCATTACCTGAAGCCATTATTTGAGTTCACATCAGACTTATTAATATTCTATCACCAATAATGAGACAGTGGGACTCCAAGCATTTACATATAATGATCGTGCCTCCAGCGACCATAAGTTTAGTTATTGTGTTAGTGGTTGTTATATGATTTCACAATTTTATATCTGCCATTGTATGTCTTGACGTTCCCTCCAACATAACTAGAAAGGTTTAATAAAGGGCAGTGACATCTTTTGCAATAGCAAATAATTTATTTGCATAATACATATAAATAAAAGCTCACATTATATTCTGGCATGTGATTTTGGGGCTGAGGTATTAACTGAGTGAGGTCAACTGTTCCAGGAGTGTGATGTGTCACACAAAGCAGTCCCATCAGCCGTGATAGGCAGCCTTGGCAGCCAACAGCGCAGCCGAAGGGGCAGCGTAGGCAGCCGGCGCTACAGCAGCCACTGAAGGAGCGGCGACGACCGCGGGCGCGGCGTAGGCGCCGTAGGCGGCGGCGAGGGCGGCGCCGGTGATGGCGGCGTCGCGGGCCCTCGTCTGGGCGACGGCTGTGAGGTGGGCGGCCCTAGCTGCAGCCACGTCGGCAGTGTCCAGGTTGTAGCCACCAGGCCCGACGACGATGTTGGCTGGACCGTAGGCTGCTAGGCCTGGGTGGATACCACCCACAAGTACTGGTGCGGGCTGGACAGCAGCAGCGATGCCGGGGGCGGCTGCGACGGCGGGGGCGACGACGCCGGCTCCCAGGTAGCCGGGCTTGGCCAGGGCCACGGTGAGCACAGCACTCAGGACGATCTGGGAAAATGCTGTAGTGTACTTGGAAGTGACAGCATTGAGGTTTTTCTTCTGTCATATTACGTCGTAGGGACGAGTATGTTACATAAATATTGTACATTTGGATAGTGTAGTTAAAAATGGATGTTAAATGCATGCTCCATAACAACATAAAATGTTAAAAAAATCACTTGTCAATACACAAAAACAGCTTCCAACACTTAAAATTGAGAATATATTTCACATAAGCTTTAAGAGTGAGAGATGCACCTTGGGGTAACAGGTCTCAATTTAAAAAACTGAGTATTATTTTGTCATTTGGACCTTGGTTATTAACCTACGTTCAATTTTTTCTGATAGAGTTGTTACATACTACTGTACAGAAATTACTGCTGAAAGGCGTCTTTCTTCTTTAACGTTTTACACAATTAGGTGCAGTTTCAGGCTCATCTCTTTCAGATGCCATGTATCTAGTTGTTTTAGTATTCATTTCCTCCTCTTGTAGGTAACGTGAGGCTGGTGTATTGATAAGGACAATGAATCTGACCGGTTTCCACTTGCATGCAAGTGACATAAACTTTGTAGCTTTCTCAACCTGGATATACGAATCCAATTGTATTGTATTGTATGGAGCTGGGGACCTAGAAACGACAGAGGCTTTGTCCCCGCCGTAGCCCTCAGTGGTTGATAACCCGACAACAGGCTACAGCAGTCCACTCACCCCACCGCCGCCTCACACCAAACCCAGAGTTATTGTGCGGTTCGGCTCCCAGCGGACCGCCCGACGAGTGTTTGCGTGGTAGACTTATGGTGGTGTACGCGCACCTGGAGACAATGTTTGCGCAGCAATCGCCGACATCATATAACTGAGGCCGAATAAGGGGAACCAGCCCGCATTCGCCGAGGCAGATAGAAAACAGCCTTAAAAACCACCCACAGGCTGGCCGGCACACCACACCTCGACACTAATCCGCAGGGCGGATTCGTGCCGGGGACTGGCACGCCTTCCCACCCAGAAAGCACTGTGTTAGACTGCACAGCTAACTGGGCGGTCCCAATACAGTTACCTTACTTGATTCACAGACCTTCTCAAAGTAATTTCACCAACTCCCACAAAAAAAATGGTTCAAATGGCTCTGAGCACTATGGGACTCAACTGCTGAGGTCATTAGTCCCCTAGAACTTAGAACTAGTTAAACCTAACTAACCTAAGGACATCACAAACATCCATGCCCGAGGCAGGATTCGAACCTACGACTGTAGCGGTCTTGCGGTTCCAGACTGCAGCGCCTTTAACCGCACGGCCACTTCGGCCGGCCCAACTCCCACAATTATGATTACAATCGAAGACTATAAACGGCAGACTGCTCCAGAATGTTGACGTATGAGCCCTTGGTCAAATGTGGGAGTTAAAATACGACTCCTCTCCTTTGAAAATGCTGCTCACTGAAACTCATCTGAATTAACATAGAGAAGAAAGAGAGCTGAGATTTAAACTTGCAGTTTTGCTACAGCCTACTGAAGGTATTGAAAGCCCCGTTAACACACGGAATAAGAGCTATACACCATAATGCAAGCCCATGTGATGTAGCTACAACAGCTGTAGCCTGTAGTGTTGTAATGTACTGTTTGTAATTTCACCTACAAGTGACTTTGATTTATACTAACTTAAGGATCACTGTACGTATTTCTCTAACATGGAAATAACAGATGTGTGCAATTTTAAACTTCTTGTAAATTTTTTGGCTCTCGTGCCTCCAAGTGAGTGCAGTCGTCTACATAACAGGATATCTGGAATGCGTTCCCTGCCGTCATACCTGTCGAATGGGCGTTTATATTACATAGTTCCCTCTTTGTACTCTTATTGCCCTCCACTACTTCGCTCATCATTGTGCATTTGAAAGCAGATACATACTACATAATTCAGTTTCTTTGTAAAATTCGTATATTGTAAGCAGCAGACACAAAGTCATACGAAAATGTACCTGACAAGAAACATTAAGCAATACGCGTCAACGGTTTCCTAACACTACCATTACGAACCAAAGTCTTTCTCTTTCTGCAGTTACAGGGCAACATTTCATTACACCTAACAATCTGGTATGTCTGTTCTTAATCTGGGCGAGTTGTTAAATCGTACAAGTGACTATAGTGATTTAATAACCGATACGTATTATTCGCTCCATCTAGTAACGGTATCGACTCACAAAGCTATTATCATGAGTAAGAGACAAGCTTCAGTGTGGAATCTGTATTTTGACTGGGAACAGGTGTATGATACTTCAGAACACAATCGGTCAGTGTCATTAATTTTCTGAATTCGGTAAATCCTCTTCATTAATAGAGTTGACACTGGACTCTGGTCGTAATGACAAAATGGAAAAAGACAGTGCGTTTCCATGGGTAACTCACCAAGCACTTCATAGTGTCGGTGGTAGGCGTCTGCTGCTGTCTGCTGCTGTCTGCACTGCTGCAGTGTACATCAGAGCCGCAGAAGACCAGCTTATATACTGGTGGGCTGCAGTGCGTCGGCCTCTGGCGCGTGAAAGTGCCGCAGCCGTCCTTCTGCCGCGTCCCCACTGGGCGTGGACGTTCAGTGTCGACATCAGGGTCAGCTGATATCCGTTTTATCGCTGATACTGTTTTCTGACGAACAAAATCAACACATTGTCCAAGAACAAACAGGCATGTTCTACATATACCTTTAAATAAGCATCTAGTTTGCAGAAGACACTACATTTCATTGTGTAAATCTGACCAAACTTCTGTAAGGGCTGACATACACTGAACAGCCAAAACATCATGACTCTCTGCTTAACAGCTTCTGTGTCCGCTTTTGGAAAGCAATGCAGCAGCGTGACATAGATTCGACCTCGGTAGATTTCCAGAGGTGTAAGGCATCAAACGTGTACGTACGGGTCATACAAGCGCCTTGCGTTATGGTTCGATGGTCTGTGGACACGGACCTGGTATCCAAAAGCATCCTGTATGAGATCCATTATGTTCAGAAAGGACCAATTTCGTGATCAAAACATCGTATTTCTGAAACTACTGAAGCAGGCTTTAGGCCTTTCGACAGGGATGATTATAGTGCTGGAGAATGCCATCGCCATTGAGGAAGACATCAAACATGAAGGGATGCAGGTGATCCGTAGTAGCTTTCACGTACTCTATAGATCTCACTGTGTTGATTACCACCAGAGCCGGCCGTTGTGGCCGAGCGGTTCTAGGCGCTACAGTCTGGAACCGCGCGACCGCTACGGTCGCAGGTTCGAATCCTGCCTCGGGCATGGATGTGTGTGATGTCCTTAGGTTAGTTAGGTTTCAGTAATTCTACGTTCTAGGGGACTGATGACCTCAGAAGTTAAGTCCCATAACGCTCAGAGCCATTTGAACCATTTTGAACCATTACTACCAGAGGTCCAATAAAATCCCAAGCGAATGTCTGTGCCTCCATCGACCTGCGTTAGTGGAGCCATACACGTTTTCATCGACGACCTGGTGTAGCAATTCATTCGACTAAGCAACTCGCTTCCAGTGAACCACAGGTTAATCTCGATGAACCCGTGCCCGCTTGAAACGTAATTTACGACGTCATTGGATCAACATGTCAACACATAGGGATCGCCTGCTGCGGAGACTCGTCTTCAACAATTTGCACTGAATTGTGTTCTCCTATATTATCACTGTACTCTGTCGTCAGATCTGCTACAACTCGATGTCTCTCGTTTGTAGTATATGGCTAGTCGCCAAACTTTCGATCTCTGTAATGATATGCGGATTTGTAAACACCTTGTCGCCCACTCGTGGTTTCTCCGTTCTTCTCACATTCCCTAGATTCTCGCGACAGCAGAACGCTAGCAGTTCACCGTTTTCTAGATACTCATTTCATGGTGCCTGGCCTGTCAAAGTCGCTTATGTCAGTTAATTTACACATTGTAGTTGATATCATAGCTAGAGTGCCTCCATAGTTGTCTATGAACCGCTTATATATTTCCAGCATTTTGGTCCTAAATGACCTTACCTCGAAAAAATAAATAATTTTGCTCACCATCGTGTAAATTCCCATAATGCGTGATATTTGGGACACGGAGAGTATGCCACGCCTAACAGTTTACGAAGCTATTGATACTACAGTAGTAACAACAGCAAACCATCTGGGTCCCCCGCTGTTTTGCAACGCCCATCTGTGTTTGTGGGATGTGTCCTGAAATTTACGCGTATCAAGAATGATGTAGCTCACCACAGTAATGGTTGGATTATGGCAGCTGTAATACGCTGTGGTGATTTTAAAGGTAAGTTGGGCCTGCAGACTTTTAATAGTAGAGATGTGATTCTGTTCTGCACATTTCAATTCAACGAAGTGTTCTCCGGAAACATTGGTACATCGTATTTTTCGTCTGCAATGCCCTTGTTACTGATCATCGTAAAATAAATGAAACGTAGTCTCTAGGTGTGAATAACTGTCAGTGAACAACCAGATGAAAGAGATGCAGTTAACTAAATAGAGAACAGAAGGTTTGTCAGGACATAATAAAATATTTTGACCGCAAGAAGTTATATTGTATTAATAGGGTAAGAGGGTTGACGTAAGCCGAACATCGACTTATGTCTCCAATAAGATCTCTTAGAATCTACAGAAAATTCTTATTGGCAAATAGATGAAAATTTTACGACATACAAACCCATGTGTGCTTAGTGGAGGCGCAATTGTTCTCCAGCTAAGCCCTCCAGTCATCTCATTATTATCAAGTGCTCTCATTACGACATGTCTTAAACAACTTTACCACTTTCGACACAGGATTATACAGCCAACCGGTTCCCATAACTGGTAGGTACATCGACCTAAGTTTCGACAGCTACTAGGGGTGCCTTCATCACAATGAAATTTCGATCAATCGTAAAATTACATTGCTACAAAGCATGGTCAGAATTTAGAGCAGTTATGCTCAAGTCAAAAGTGAAATGAAACGTTCTAGCCATGTGACAAAGGCTAGAGCGTTTTATTTCGCTTTCGACTTACGAATAGCTGCTCCAGCAATATAATTTCACGATTTAACAACTGTTCATTCTGATGAAAACACCCCTAATAGATGCCAAAACCTAGGTCAGTGTACCTACCATTTATGTACAACCGGTTGGCTGTATCATCCTATGATGAAACTACTGTACTTTGCTGAGTAGCAGCCATGTTTAAAACTGTTACTATACTACATTCACCAGCACTCCATGTAACTGAAAATGTGTAACATTCCTTGATCCTCAGCAGCTGGGGTACGAGTACGTCTACAGGAATGATTGTAACAGCTCTTGGGACTAACTAATCCTTTGTCGCCACCGTCTATTTATTATTTCACTGCTGCTAATAAATACTGAAGTTACATAGTACCAATTAATATATTCAAAATACTTTGAAAGAGATTCACTTAAGAATTTATTTTCTACTTATATGTTTGCAAAGTGTGAAATTACTGTAACTGTCGATTCACAAGCTTTCATTAAGGAGAGGTTTACGATGTTTTGGTTCAAAAAATCGTTTTTAATTGCATTTTTGGATCCATAAAAGTGTTTAGAATCCATCCCTAAAACGCGTTTTCCGAATACGGAACGGAAATGTTTGTTATTCGCGGTTGAACAAAACAATGCACCTGCCTGAAATCGGCCTTTTTCACGCACTAGTTTTATCCTGGAATTTCGACTTTGTAGGCGCGAAAAATTATTCTATGTGCTGGCCCAAGGATAAAATGATCAAGTTATCAAGGAGCTTACGACGTACTACTGTTTGGCATTCCGACGGCATTTCAATTCGGTTGAACAGATGAAGAAGGCAATTTGATCAATGTGTTTCCACAAGTGTTCGACGGATGACCACCCACAACACCAAAATTGTCCGGCTGGGGAAACTAGTTTGTGCAAGTGGTGCATTGCAGAGGCTACCGGACATCTGGACAAATATCAACACGACCAGCTGCTCTCCAAAGACGTTCAAAAAGTGATTCATCCGATCTACGAGGGCCTTTCGGAGGACGAGTTATTGTACCGGTGCTTGGGAATGAAAGTTTGAACGCTTGTGTTTGGAAGTTAGCCCCCAGGCATTTGCATTCTGGTGCGACGAATGTGGAGATAGCGACTTTCCTGGCAGTGAGGGGGAATTCAGCAATTCTGAAGACCATTACAATGATGGACGTCACCCTGGGACTCTATTCGACGCAGTTTGCCAAGCATTCGGAAGACCACCGGATTCAGGTGGCCGAAAACCGCTTGTCACCGGCCGTAAGAGCGGCTCTGGAGCAGAGCAGGCTGGCCCAGATAGAGCAGAACGCCCCCTATGAGGAAGAGGAATGACTAGTTCATGGACCCGGAATAGCAGACTAATATTGCATTTATATGTAGTCAAAACTCCAAACGCGTTTTTTTCGAAATGACTATTTTTTATCGCTCAGTATGGTAACTTCAAATCTACTGAACTGATTGGCATGATTCTTTGTTTCAGACGAAGCTAACTAAATTATCTAGGAGTTGTACCACTTTTATTCCGATCCACCAACTGTAAATATGAAATAATTCAAAAGCCAAGATCGCTTAAACACTGTTTACTGGATGACCGGTTTCAACATACTAAAGGTGCCATCATCGGATCTGTGAAGATATAATATGACAGGTTTGAGGGAGGGCTTACATAAGTTACGCTATATACACTACTATTAGTGTAACTCATGTAAGGCCTCCCTCAAATCTGTCATGTTATATCTTCACAGATCCGATGATGGCACCTTTAGTGTGCTGAAACCGGTCATCTAGTAAATAGTGTTTAGGCAATCTTGGCTTTTGAATTATTTCTACAACAGAGTGATCACCCCACAACACACTATATGTTCACTGCAAAACTATAAGTATTTTTACTTGGCCGAAGAAGTCGAAAAATCGATGAAAAAACGTTATTTGGCTTCAAATGGCCTGCCCAAATAACTAAAGCGAGCTACAACTCCTAAAGAATCTTATATACTTTGCTAACGTCAACTCAATTTTGATTTCAGAAGAGCCGGCTGACCTGTGACTTACAGCACGTGGAGGTCTTTATCGAAATTTTGTTTCGTTCCGACAGCCCTTCCGCCTTTGCTCTACGACATTTCCGATCGAAAAAATCTCAGTTTGTAGAGGAAATACCAATAAAACATTTCGCCAAATTTGACACTGATATCTATAACATATCCGGAGAAAAAAATTCTCAAGGAACTTGGTTTTTTCGGGCCAAAGATAGTAAACCTCTCCTTAATTCACAACATGCGTTATGAAACTGGAAGAAGATACATATGACAACGCGTCTCAGACATATATTACCTTGGGGTCCATTGTAGATTTAACCTGAATATCTCTTTCCTCGTTCTTGAAGAGCTGTTTGATGCGCCATTCTTAGGGATGTCAATGATTCGACACAGAATAATTTCTTAGAAAGTATTCCCACTACTTCCCTCCTTACTTGTTGTCTATTAGGTCAATGGTATATTGAAAGTAATACCGCAAAGAAGTACAGAAATATAGAAGGGTATACACACAAAGAAACATAGGAACTTAGTTAATGCGTAATATATCTGCTGTAGCTAAAGAGAGACACACTGTAGACGCTGTAAGCAAATATAAAACAAAATGAATTACTTGTATACTTTATCATGTGTCTACATTCGAAAGTACACTGAAATAACAAAATGAAAGACGATAAGAGACCAACCGTGGCTCTGACCGATAATTGTCTCAGTGAGATAGATGTCGGGGCACAATTCCCAGCCTGCCTTCACACTCCTATAATGCTGGCAGTAACCGTTTCCTGCATTCCAGTCTTCAACACTGAACCTGTTAAGAAACTCTAATAAATTTCAAAGAATTTGCCGACACGTAAGAACTGACCTACAAAGTGATGCAAGATTTGCGATATCATCAGACAACTACATATATCATGTTCGAAATGCCGCGTAAGATACAATATATTCAAGAGGGAACAGTAAGAATGGAAGACCAAGAGGAGAGAGCTCGGATTAAAGAGAGTGTTGGGTAGAGATGTACTGATCAATCACTATTTCAGTAACGAAGTATAGCATACACAAGAAATTTTCAGATGTGGGATTGTAGCTTAAATTGGAGGTGTATTAATAATACGATTCCATCATGGCATTGCTGTACTGAAAGTGAGGAAGAGTAAGAGGAATACTTTACAGATTTATCAGTCTGCTGAGCAAAGAGTATGGAATGAAAGGAAACTAAAAATGATAGTGAGCGACGGCTCTACTTCTTCCTGGAGTTTTAAAAACCCTATAATGTTAATTAATTTCGGAAGTGTTACACTGGCAGTGGAACGCAATGTGCAGATAACTTATAAACACTGTGGATTCATCTACGTGAAAGGAGCTTCTGAGCACCATTGCATTCGGCTCATCCTAATATAGTTCATCGAAAACACATTTAAAAATTGCTAGACGTCAATTACGTACGGCTGATTTCGCACTATGTAACCGCGATCCATAAAAATTAGAGTCCAGTGAAGTGTTTATTACCCTCAGGCATATGCGCAGAGTGTGGTGAGTTGCAGGGCCAGTGAGGCTTACTGACTCGCTGACATCACTGCCAGTGCCGTCCCTTCAAAAATTTTCTACCACGCACCAAACACGAAGTTACTCTGAAAGTTCTAGTCCTAAATTTAACCTTTCTTACTACAAATACTTCACCAACGTGGCTACACTCTCTTCGTACAGTAATTCCTCCAACCCCCCTCCCTCCCCCCCCCCCCCCCAGTCCTGTACACACAAACAAACATCTGCGTCTCTGATTTTATACTTTTTAACCGCACAGTTGTTCCCCAACCGTCACTGTCGTGATTCACCAGGCTCTATAAGTTCTGATATTTTAACCAACAGGTAATACGGTACCGAGACATATATGTTTAATTTCTGAACAAATTAACATTATATGTCCTAGATATTCGATGAGTTACTCTGATTTGTGGAATTAAAGTACTGATAGTTAGAACTGGCGTAACCCTTCTGATTCTCACGCACCTGAAGATGTTAATGATACGTATTATTGCCACCTAATTTTGGTCTTCAGTTGCATACAGACATACACGTTTATGTCTCTTCTGATAGCAAAGTCTTAACTTCAGTGCTGTTATTGTGTGTAGCATTCAGTTAATTTATAGCTTCTTGAAAGTGTATAAATCCTCCTATTCTATGTTTATGATGCAGCAACCTTAGCGATATGTTCTGAGTAACAAACACAGTCTAGGTTTCAATGACAGCAGAAGATTCATTTATGAGTTTTACCTCTTCAAGACATCTTCAGAATTTGTTTAGGAACTTTGGGTAAAGCGTTAGTTATAAAGAGCCAAAATTTTGATATTTACTTTCCGCCCATGTGACTCTATGTGAGTATAGCTGCATGCCTTCACCGAAGATGCATACTAAAATTTTGGCTGTTCATGAATAATGCCTTACCCGTAATTCCTAAACAAATTTTTGAAGATGCCTTAAAAGGCGAAATGCATCAAAAAACGTCTGCTGCCATTGCAACCCAGATCATTTTTCTTACCGGAAATTTCTCAAAGGTAATTAATCAAATGTGGTAATTAATCATAGCCCCCCACCATCTAAAAGAATATACGAATGATGTAAGTGAGTATATTATTTGCAGATAGTTCTCACCGAGATCTATCTGTTGGCACCTCCTTGAGAGCTGCAACAATTTTGTAAATTTCATAGGGTGGCTGATCAATACAAGAGATCATCTTTTTGATTAGCTACAGCTCTCAAAGTGCTGGTCGTATTAAAAAGCCCCGATGATTACCACTTCTATCTGAATTTTATCTTTAATCTGTCGGTTTTGCATATGGAGATCTTGATTCTTTCATGACGTATCATGACTAATGTGAACGACATTAAATGCTACATTGCCAGTTTTACCGTCTGTCCCAGTGCAGCCTTTTCTCCATGCTTAGACAGCTCGCACTTTCCGCAAGGGTCCTCAGAGCCTGATAGCCCATTTCCTGGGGTGACGTGGAGTATCCCCTGCCCAAGGATCTATACTATATCATAAAGGTCGTACGTATTGATGCCTTGCCATGAGGTTTTTTTAGCCTGTTATGTCACAACTAGATGAAAAAACATCAGAAATAAGTCACTGATTTAAATGGAAGTGGGGTCCTCAGAGTAGATGAAACGAAGGAATTCTGTTGTCTTTTAAGTAAATAAAACTTCACGAAATAAACAAATACGGCATGCAAAGCAATTACCACAGGCAAAAGCTTGTCCCTACCCTTTACATAGGTGATTACGGTATGATGGGTAGCAGTGGTGGAGACTAACTGCCTAGCAGAACATAGAGTTTATCAGGTACTGGAGAAGCAGAGAAATACATTTAGCGTGGAAAAGAGTGCGTTGCGGAACAAAGCCAGAATCCTCTAGGAAATAATTCGATCAGTAAGTATTTGAGGGTAATTATAGTACAAAAAAGTTATGAGTTAGTAACAAGCATATTTAACGTAGATATTCTACCAGGAGCTAGCTTTGCCTCAGTAGATATAAAAAATTTATGTACTAATATTCCAGTACTAGAATCCGTGGAAATTATCAAATACAACTTAGTGAAACGTTAAGTTGATGAATTGTGAAGGACTTGCTGAATTAACAACATTGCCAAAAATCACTTTAAATTTTAATTGTTCTACATTTAATAGTAAATTTTGCACTCATAGGGATGGCTTAGCTATAGGCAATCTTCTAGCGAGTATAACTGCCCATATTTTTGTCAACTATGACTGAAACAAAATTTTTTGAGGACAACCCACAAATACATAATGAAGTCAGTTATTATAAACGTTATCTAGATGACACGCTACTGGTATATAATGACTCTGAAGAGGATATTAATTTTTTAACAGTTCTCTGAACAATTTGTATCCTAATTTGATATCCACAATAGACCATGAAAAACAAAGAATCATCAACTCTTTAGATCTGACTAATAGAAATGGAAAACCCTTTTTCAATATTTTTAGGAAACCAACCATTACTGACGCCATTATCTACGCTAATTCATGTCACGCCACGAAATACGAGAGAGCTTTCTTCTTAATCATGTTGAATAGAATGATGAAACTTCCTTTATCCACAGATCAAATACAGAAAGAACTCGTTGTTTTAAAACAAATTGCATCTGCTAACGATTTTAGTTTTAGAGTAGTTGATGATCTTTTCCAAATGGTATGATCAAAATAACCACACGCTCCTACAAAACACACGTTTTCTAAAATGGTATATATGGGAATAGTATCTACCGGAAGAAACATACTCTTCAGAAATTCTAGTTTAACCTCTGCTTTTTCAAACAAGAACATGCTTTTCAATAAACTCAAACACATTACTGGCAAATCTGATAAACAATAACGTTCATCACGAGTGTATACGTTAACTTTTAACGATGGTGACCAAATATACACTCCTGGAAATGGAAAAAAGAACACATTGACACCTGTGTGTCAGACCCACCATACTTGCTCCGGACACTGCGAGAGGGCTGTACAAGCAATGATCACACGCACGGCACAGCGGACACACCAGGAACCGCGGTGTTGGCCGTCGAATGGCGCTAGCTGCGCAGCATTTGTGCACCGCCGCCGTCAGTGTCAGCCAGTTTGCCGTGGCATACGGAGCTCCATCGCAGTTTTTAACACTGGTAGCATGCCGCGACAGCGTGGACGTGAACCGTATGTGCAGTTGACGGACTTTGAGCGAGGGCGTACAGTGGGCATGTGGGAGGCCGGGTGGACGTACCGCCGAATTGCTCAACACGTGGGGCGTGAGGTCTCCACAGTACATCGATGTTGTCGCCAGTGGTCGGCGGAAGGTGCACGTGCCTGTCGACCTGGGACCAGACCGCAGCGACGCACGGATGCACGCCAAGACCGTAGGATCCTACGCAGTGCCGTAGGGGACCGCACCGCCACTTCCCAGCAAATTAGGGACACTGTTGCACCTGGGGTATCGGCGAGGACCATTCGCAACCGTCTCCATGAAGCTGGGCTACGGTCCCGCACACCGTTAGGCCGTCTTCCGCTCACGCCCCAACATCGTGCAGCCCGCCTCCAGTGGTCTCGCGACAGGCGTGAATGGAGGGACGAATGGAGACGTGTCGTCTTCAGCGATGAGAGTCGCTTCTGCCTTGGTGCCAATGATGGTCGTATGCGTGTTTGGCGCCGTGCAGGTGAGCGCCACAATCAGGACTGCATACGACCGAGGCACACAGGGCCAACACCCGGGCATCATGGTGTGGGGAGCGATCTCCTACACTGGCCGTACACCACTGGTGATCGTCGAGGGGACACTGAATAGTGCACGGTAGATCCAAACCGTCATCGAACCCATCGTTCTACCATTCCTAGACCGGCAAGGGAACTTGCTGTTCCAACAGGACAATGCACGTCCGCATGTATCCCGTGCCACCCAACGTGCTCTAGAAGGTGTAAGCCAACTACCCTGGCCAGCAAGATCTCCGGATCTGTCCCCCATTGAGCATGTTTGGGACTGGATGAAGCGTCGTCTCACGCGGTCTGCACGTCCAGCACGAACGCTGGTCCAACTGAGGCGCCAGGTGGAAATGGCATGGCAAGCCGTTCCACAGGACTACATCCAGCATCTCTACAATCGTCTCCATGGGAGAATAGCAGCCTGCATTGCTGCGAAAGGTGGATATACACTGTACTAGTGCCGACATTGTGCATGCCCTGTTGCCTGTGTCTACGTGCCTGTGGTTCTGTCAGTGTGATCATGTGATGTATCTGACCCCAGGAATGTGTCAATAAAGTTTCCCCTTCCTGGGACAATGAATTCACGGTGTTCTTATTTCAATTTCCAGGAGTGTATATTGCTCAGACTGGTCGTAATTTTAAAACTCGCTTCAAAGAACACATCTCTGGTACATCACGTGACAAATCTGTTTTTGGGCAACACCTTACGAACAGCAACACTCAGAACGAGGCATCATGAACGATCTTCAGGTTATGGACACCAGCCCTAAGGGTTTAAATATGTTGGAAGAATTGGAAATTTTTGTTCACTATAGGAAAAGCCCACTAGCTCTGTTCAATGAACTGTTAGATTTCCCTGAAAGAGCTTTTTTTAATTATTTGAAGACATCTTTGAAATAAGGATACTTGCTCCTTTAACTATCTATGGTTCTATTTGATTTTTATGCTTCTTTGTTACAGCCAGTCTTACGAATTTTTGCATCAAATAGACAACAAATCTTACAAATGTAACTCATTTTCTTATGATTGTGACTCTCTCCTGATATAAAACGTCGGACACTCGCATAAATACTAAGTTATAATACAATAACGTCAACGATTTTACGAATGACATGTATATATAATTTCCGCATTTTTACTGATATTGTTAAGATATATTTTTATTCTAAGCGCAAAATGTTGTTAAATTATTTGTAACATAATCGTTTTCTCTTGTGAACAGTGATGTAGTGGAGATTATCTACAATAACTTAATGTGGCTAAACTGGGGCCACTTCCTTAAGCAACACCCCTTTCATGTTTGGTGAGTGATATCGACCTCCAGTGTTACACAAGCGTCAGGTACATCTTTGCCAACTGACAGACATATCAACCTAGATGTCTCCACGGAAACGGCGCCCTAATACGTTACTGCCGCCACCAAGAGGTGGCACACATATACAAGCTGCATTCAGTTTCTTCCAGTTACTTTTGAGACATTAAATAAACGACTACTAATACAAACAAATTAATATCTATAATTTTGGTATTAATACACCATACATTTGGTTTCATTACTAATAAAGAGCAGCTGGTATGGCACTAACTATCTTGTAGTGCTAATTATTCCATCCAGACGACGCCCTGAGCCTCAGTTAACGAATTACACTGGACTGTCATGCATTTTATGCGGCTGGATGTAACATAGATTATGAACCATAATCGAATATAAACTCGTTTCTTGATAAGTTAAATTTGAAAGATAAATAATTTAGAATGAAGACTCAAAACGTTATGTAAGTCGTTTCCCATTGGCTGACAGCGATCCTTAAACTATGGAGCGCCTTCTCTCTACCCTATAGAACGTTGCTGCTTAGCCATCAGCATCGATTACAGTGACTGAGGTATCCACAGCGGTACAGGGGCCATCGCCGTCATCCAGATGGGTAATGGTACATCATTTCAGAGTATACCTTTACGACATTTGCTTCTCTGTGTAATATAGCACTGTTACATTTGTTATTACAGGTCAAACCCTGATGATGGCACGTAATTAAAAGGCCGAATCGTTGAGAAGTTAACATCAGCTGCGATCAAGACTGCTTTTAAATAACTTTATCACAATAATATCGCTGTTCTCCGACAACGTTAAACAAAATTATGTCAGTTTCTTTGTTTTATTGAAATACTAGGTACCCTCCCCAGCTTCATATGGGTACCACGAAGTATTTATGATCAGATAACTTGTTTGATATTATTGTTACATTGCTTACAGGCCACTGTGTATAATTACAATTCGGAGAACAACGATGGGTAACTCATATAATTTAAACAATTTAAGCACCACACGCTAGGAAACGTATCAGAAGGCATAAGTATTATCTATCCCAAGTGTTTCATAAATAACTGACTGTTGTACTGAAATCTCATGGCAATTATTGGAACTGCAAGCTGCTGGGCTGTCTGGTCAGCCTGACTCCAATGCCAGTATGGTGTGGTCTGCCCGAGTACGACGCGGTTCCTCTGACTGCAACGGAGTTCGGTGAGATCTACAGCCACTTGCCAGCCGTCCAAATCCAGCTCCAGTCGAGCTTGAGCTCCTTTTGTGAATAACCTTTTATTGTATTTTCCTTCATGCCCTTAAACATTAAATTTGTACCTGTAACGCTGTTCTCATGAGCTTTTTCGCCTGTATGAACAAATGACGACAGGAATTGCGGGCAAAGAAAATAGATCCAGATCACGTGATAGATACCCTTAGCACAAGTAGACGTTGTGGGGCGGCGGATAATTTGTAAAAAAAAATCTAATTGCTGTATAAATGCTTGCATGTTGAATCAGTTTCTGGCTTTTAGAATGTTGTTAATGCTGTCTTTCGCCGTTCTCAACACTGGCTCTCTATTTACTTTTTAGCACCCAGAAAGTGATTTAACAAAACGTGAAGCCTGTATTTAGAGTTCCTAGTGCCCACTTCATCTGAGAATACCATTATAGCTGCAGCTTATAGCTCTGAGGAATTAGGAGATTGTCCGGGATTTCTAATCAAAAACGGTTTTCCAAAATAGTTGAGTATATTCTGCAATTCACTGATAAAAAACACAAGTATCCCTACAACCTAACTAACAGAGCAGTTCAGAGTCTAATGCGCTGATGCAACTATAAATGTCCGAATTAAATGTTAAAAAGAATGCTCGCCCTAATTTGATGAAAATATTTCATCAAACGCCACGCTAAATATTTGGTAGAATGTCTGTCCCACGACGGCACGTGAAAATACGACAATACGCAAACTGAAGCTAGATAATGAAAATCATCATAGAACTAATACTTCACTTTAAATGTTTTCATGGTTCCGCGTATCTCTAGTAACTTAATACGGCACCCGAGGCTGTTTGTCGCAGTGATACCGATGCGACGCGACTCCCGACACAGGTGGCGTGTTATTCAGCGTCTGGAGAGAACTGGGGCCTTCCTTCCTCGCACAGCGTTCTTATATATATAGCCGCGGTGCGGACGGCTAAGGGAACGCCTGATCAAACCGGCTCTATCGACTAGCTGCTGGGCTAGTAACGCACCACTTCAAGTTACATAATAATTTATAGCTTCCTTTGCTGACGGCCGATGAAGCTCTTGATTTAAATGTGCATTCAGCACGCAGGTAAGTATTGATAATAAAATTTTGACGTGGCTAAGTTAAATGTTTTGGGCGAGAGAATTAATTAAATTACACTGCACGCAGTAGATGAGCTCTGAACTGGCCCTTTTGAGATCCGCTATCGCTATAATTTTATAGGTATTAAAAAGAAACTTTACACATCTTCATAGTCATAGCGGACCTCCAACCTATTTAAATCTAAACATCCTAGCCTTATTTATTAGCCTACTTAATCTATCTTGCTTCCTTCAGTTTTGAGATGAAAACCAGAAAATCATGAATTTCCACTAAAATTT
The DNA here is from genome assembly GCF_021461395.2 of Schistocerca americana. NCBI lineage: Eukaryota > Metazoa > Arthropoda > Insecta > Orthoptera > Acrididae > Schistocerca > Schistocerca americana. The sequence continues at coordinate 907,172,888 of NC_060121.1, forward strand.
TAATTTGTGAAATCCAAAGTACTGTTTTTATTAAATCATTATGAAAGATGAATCAAAATATAAATTTTGAAGTCTCTAGCTCTTTTCTGTTGCGCCAATGATTTTTCCAGAAAAACGTCCAAATTTCGAAAATGGCTGAAGTTATCGAACTGATATTTAACACACATTAATTTAGTATTATTCCTGACATGCTAGAAAAGTTTTAGGTCATTTGCTTGATTTTTAAGGTATTGCGCAACATTTATGACGTCAGAGCTAGTTACAGCAGACTGGCTGGCACACAATGGAAACTGATGTAAATTTACTACAGCGTGAGTAGGCTGCTTCCCTACATCACCCTCTACTTAATATTTTTGTTTATGAATGTTAATGAATGAAAAAAATTTAATTACAAAAAGGGAAGCAAGAGTACAGTTTAACTCAATCAAAATTGAAATATAAACATGTAGAAACATTAAAGAAAACTGATTACCTACATTAATTATTTAAATTGTGGGCATGTTCACAGCCTTTTAAACAATGTCATTACTCAAAATTTTAAGCAAAGTCAATGAAATATTTTGGCATACATATTACCTTAGACAAACAAACACATACAAATTGAAAAATTATGAAAATCTTAGATCCATTAAATACATTAAATACATACACAAATTCAAAGAAAATAACATGATACATAAACAGATGATTATCTCTTAGCAGTCTTTTATAAACCTGAAAGAAAATTTCACAAATAATTTTTACACACGTGGTTGTAGCCGCTTTGGCTGGCGTCCTACACTTCCATTCACAAGGGTAGAGGAGGGGAAGTTGCTATGGTGTGCGTCCTTCACGTTCTCTCTAAATTACATGGGGGAAAGGGGAGGGGTCACTGTGAGTTGTGTCCAAGTCACTCCACGCTTTCACGCAGCTACCAGGCTGCCATTATCTGGTTTGTCCTGTAGAACAAACAAAAAGAGTGCCTCAGACTCTGTTCACTTAATATCTATGGGTGGGTCACAATGAAATGGGGATATATACATTTTATCCTTCAATATTTTGCTGGAACAAAGTTAACAGAGCTTTTTCAGTATTACTCTCCCAGTTACTTAACTGTCATAAAATCGTTAAACAAATGGTTCAAAACGTCTTTAGTCATGTATTAGAGAAAATTTATGCTCCTAAGGCATACAATCATAAATCATATTTAATCTGAATTTATTATTTCTGGGCCGGAACACTGAACCAATGCTCGGTACATTCCTGATACATTTGTATTTTAAGCACTTAACTGACTCATCTTTGATTACCTTATTCTTAGAGATAGTATGAGTATATTTGATTAGTGGTTGTTTTCTCAGCTTCTTTGTACATGTGAGTAATAGTACCGTTGTGAGTGTTCAAAACACACTACGTTAAGTTGACTACTAAATCCACTTATTGGTCCTCTGCTGCTGTCAGTTCCACATCTGCAATTAGGTACTTACTTACTTTGAAGTGTATTTATGCTGAGCTAAAATAATGTTTCACGTCTGTCAGTATGTTATTTATTTATTTTGCTAGTGTATGTGCTTATTTAACACTCACTCTATTAATATTTAAAGCATAGGATAGCACATTTATTTCATATTCATAGTGTACTGCAGCTGATTAGTTTGCTCACGTGGCAATCCATTTCCACTCGATCGGACGCTGAAACCTCAGGTAGTCTCTCTCAGACCTACCACTAAAGTGCATCAAGTAATTTATGGACGAGCGTAATGCTAAATTCCTTAAACCTATAGGACATCATGAGCTGCTCTGTCTCATCTAACATAAGGGTACCTATGGTCGCATTCACGCCTCCAACTCATAAACTCAATACGTGTAGGTGTATCCTGTCACACACTACACTAAAATAATGGCCAGCTCCAACCTTATAAATACTTCAGGGACGTGTCCGTCACGTCTCAACCACAAACACTGCTCAATTCTATTGCACTGCCTTTCCTTGCTACACCAGGTGAGTTTAATCTTACAACTTATCTGCATATTTTTCCTAACACTAAGCACTCTCTTTTACTATTTCTTAGTTAGCTCTAATGCATACACTAGGTTTCACTACCACTTCAGATCCTACTTGTACATGAATTCATATAACTTTTTAAATTACTGTTGGTGGACCATTTCCAATAAAACAACACTTTGTAGTTACTATATTACCTGGGTTCTATACATACATGTTACTCAAATACATTTTATATCTTAATTACGTCATACTTCTCTATTGTTTATTAGGTTTGTCACATTAGGTATTTTTCTTCACTAATCGGTAGATAGAATGGTTACATAACTCATGGCTTGATAGCCATGACAGAAAATTTTCATGTCTGGAAAGAAGAGGTCGAAATTTTTGTGGATAGGAAAGATGAAGAATGAGTGAGACCTGAAATGGAAAGAAGATCTCACACACCTGGGACTGCACAGCTGCCACACTGTGTAGAGGTTACAGAACAACCTCCTCCCTACAGCATTCATTAGCTTAATGCTGGCTTGATAGTCATAACGGAAAATTTTAGTATTTGGAGAGAAAAGGTCGAAATTTTTGAGGACAGGAAAGAGGAAGAATGAGTGAGAGCTGAAATGGGAAAGAAGGTCTCACACAGCTGGGACTGCACAGCTGCCACACTGTGTAGAGGTTACAGAACAACTTCCTCCCTACAGCATTCATTCATAACCTTTGACCACGCCACGTCGATCTGAAAATACTTTATGATGCCTTTTTAAAATCTGTCTCAGTTCTTCCTTCTGACTAGCTGAAATTTTATCGATTTCCTGCAATTTAGCATCTATTTTGTCCGAAACAATTGCTTCTTCTTCTTCTGTGTTCAGCTTACTTGTACTAAGATTAACACCTTCGTCCCAATACCTCCTATTTTTCAGAACTCGTATAGGCAGCTCCCAAGTTTCATTATCAGTTACTACATGTTTATCAGTAAAAGGTACTATAATTACTCCGGTTATTGGCAAGACCATTCTTAACTGGCTTTTTTCAAAGTCAACAACACTCTGATATTTTGACAAGAAATCTATGCCAATTAAAACCTCAATACTGAGATTGTTTACAATTAAACATGGATGATCAATTAAATTACCATTAATGTTAAAGGGCAGCAAAGCTTCTTGCTTTACCGTTTTTGAAACCTTGCCAGTAGCACCAATTATTCTTAGTCCTGATACCCTCATTACTGTAATCTTGTCTTTACCAGGTAATGCATCAAAGAAGGACTGAGATATTGCACTCACTTCACTTCCACTGTCTAAGAGACAACGTACATTGATACCCAATATATTCACTATTATTGTAGGGTGGCTTATTCTAGGTTGTACAGGTGGTTCCTCAAATTCATCTAGTAGTTCCTTTTGGATTTGTCTCCAACTAAAGTGATCGACATCTGTCTTCATTACGTTTTGGTCACAGTGTGTAGGGGTTTCCTGAATTACATTTTCAGCTGCCTTTTCCAGTCGGTCTATTAATTTTAAATCGAAACACCGCACGACTTCATTACATTTAGTTTGCTGAACATAACCCAAATTACTGTAGTCTGAGCGATTCTGCGCCTCCAGACCGGGCATAATACTAGTTACAGCTAAACCACTTTTACCATTATCGTCGGTTTCCTTCTCAAATGACAACTGGTCACAGCTACTGGGTTCATCGACCCCCAACAGGCTACCCTCTACATTCTCACTTACCTCCTGTCCTAAATCTATTAGTACATTATCAACATCCTGCACAGGCACTTTAGATAAGAGCACATCATCCTCATCGTAAATATAAGCATGAATTTCTTCTGCTTCTTCACCTGTCAATTCAGTATTTTGTAGCTCCTCCCTATCGTTGCACTGCTGCGCCTTCTCTTTCTCTTCCCACTTAGAAAGCGTCTCTAACACGGTATCTATCAAATACTGTGAGTGATCTAATATTTCTGTTGTATCCTTAGATGCTACCGACTCTTCATCCACATGTTCAGTCTGAGTATTCTGATCTGTCTTACCAATTCCCGTAACTACTGGCTTAGGAAAAGTAACCGCCTGGTGAGCGCCAGTGTCCTCATAGACGGGAACTAGTTTTCCTGCCTCGGCCTACTACTGTTTCCTTTATTTTCATTATAGTTGACTGGCACAGCATTACTTTCCGTACTGTTGTTTACATGCATATTTCTGTTTGTAACAAAATTATTATCCCTTGGACGCCATTGTTGGTTCTGATAATTATTTCCCCAATTCCTACCTCTCTTAGGATGGCGAACACCTACTGTTCTGATGTTTACATTGCCATTTTGCTCGTTCCTAAAATTACTGTTATTGTTATTGGCATTTCGGTTATTACGTGCTTGCTCCTCATTGGCAGAAACACGTTCTACACGTTCCAAATACTCAATGAAACGATCCAGATTGTCTCCACGGGCTGATATAATTCTAGTTTGCCAATACCATGGCAATTTCGCTTCAAGACCTAGTATTATCATTTCAGGTTTCAGCTTTTCGTCCAAATGTGACAAACGTGAAATCCATGACCTAGCAAACTCTTTAATGGACTCCTTGCCTGCATTGAAGCGTTTTCCACTCCAAAATTCTCTCAACACTTCATTTTGCTTATTGCTAGACCAATACTCATTAATGAAAGCTGTTTTAAACTCCGCTAATGTTTTACACTTCAACATAACATCAGCTGACCAACGCATGGCGTCACCTGCTAAATGGCTTCTAACAAATGAGATTTTCTCTCGCTCAGACCAAGTTGGTGGAATCACATCTTCAAAATCGTTCCAGAGATCTAGCGGATGGATATTTTTATCTCGATCGAACCGCAAGAACTGCCGACACCCGATAAAAGCGGCGTTTGCAGCTACAACTTGTTGTATACTACCATTACCAGAAGTTACTGAAGCTACTTTACTCTCAATGTTAGCAATGTTAGTACTGATATTTTCTACTTTCATTTCAACATTTTCTACTCTTTCTACAATATGAGTAGTATCAGTTTTGATTGCATCTACATCTGCTTGACATATGTTTACTTTTATATTAACATCTTTAAATCTATCTGAGCACAGTTCAGATTCCGCCTCGATCTTTTCTGTTAACTTGAGCTCCAGCTTCGCATCTTCCATTTGGAAGGCCTTGCGAACCTCAGCAACTTCGGATTTTACTGTTTTATACATTTCAGAAAATTGTTGAGCAACCTTTTTCTTAATATCCTCATGGTTGTAATCAATTTTATAATTCAAACTGTCTAGATCCTCTTTCAACTTATTGCAACCAGCCTTGAAGGTATCGTCCATTACCTCCAATCGTTTATTAAAATTTGTTTGGCTGGCCACAATCTCAGACTTTACTTCAGCATTACTGTTTTTGACCTGTTCATTTATTTCAGACTTTAACTCAGCTGTCATTTGTGCATTACTGGCAGCTATTGCTTGTAATATAACATTTAAATCAATAGCCCCAGCATCTTTGGGTTGCTCACTAGCTGGCTTTTTATCACACTCAGGTGACGAAAAACTAGCTCCAACACCAGAATCATCAAAACTAAATGAAACTTCTGATTGATTAGTCATATCTAACGTCTCCTTCTTAAACTCTACCATCTCTGATGACTGTTTCATTTGTAATTCATCAGAGAAACTATCATCCAATAAATTTACAATTTCTAATTTCTGCTTCACTACTGGGGTTTCTATTATTGAATCATTGCCCCATTTTACACTACTGTCAGAAGACAATACTTCATGTTTCACCTTAACATTACTACTTTTATGCATATTTACATTTGAATCGTTGTCTGAATTTACAGCTCCCTCAACAGACATAGGTTCTAATTTAAGTTTAAACTCGGTTTCTTTTGACGGTTCCATCGCCGACAGTCTTTTAGTGCAGGTTAGTAAAATTTTTAACAGCTTTTCACTTAACTTAGTTCCTTCTGCACGACGTATGGCGTTGCCGGCGCGGCGTACCAGGATTCCTGATGCGACGTGGCACGTTGAACTGCAGACGGCTCTCCGACGGCTGTTGTGTGTTTGCGTGGCCCGCAATTGCAGGCGCTGCGCCGGCTGCTCCAGCGGACGACTGCGGTGCGGCGAGACTGGCTTCTCGCGATGCCGGCAGCACCGCTAGACTCAGTGCCAGCTCCGTCAATCCAGATGTGTTGTTAATCCAATTGCGTCGTCCACATGCACACGTAACACATTCACTGTTCTATACTCAGTTGCGTGTCGCATTTCACTCGCGAATCCGAATAGTTAAAAATCACTTTCACTTAGTTGATTTCCCGGCCGATGAACCATATGTGGGGCGGCGGATAATTTGTAAAAAAAAAATCTAATTGCTGTATAAATGCTTGCATGTTGAATCAGTTTCTGGCTTTTAGAATGTTGTTAATGCTGTCTTTCGCCGTTCTCAACACTGGCTCTCTATTTACTTTTTAGCACCCAGAAAGTGATTTAACAAAACGTGAAGCCTGTATTTAGAGTTCCTAGTGCCCACTTCATCTGAGAATACCATTATAGCTGCAGCTTAAAGCTCTGAGGAATTAGGAGATTGTCCGGGATTTCTAATCAAAAACGGTTTTCCAAAATAGTTGAGTATATTCTGAAATTCACTGATAAAAAACACAAGTATCCCTACAACCTAACTAACAGAGCAGTTCAGAGTCTAATGCGCTGATGCAACTATAAATGTCCGAATTAAATGTTAAAAAGAATGCTCGCCTTAATTTGATGAAAATATTTCATAAAACGCCACGCTAAATACACTCCTGGAAATGGAAAAAAGAACACATTGACACCGGTGTGTCAGACCCACCATACTTGCTCCGGACACTGCGAGAGGGCTGTACAAGCAATGATCACACGCACGGCACAGCGGACACACCAGGAACTGCGGTGTTGGCCGTCGAATGGCGCTAGCTGCGCAGCATTTGTGCACCGCCGCCGTCAATGACAGCCAGTTTGCCGTGACATACGGACCTCCATCGCAGTCTTTAACACTGGTAGCATGCCGCGACAGCGTGGACGTGAACCGTATGTGCAGTTGACGGACTTTGAGCGAGGGCGTATAGTGGGCATGCGGGAGGCCGGGTGGACGTACCGCCGAATTGCTCAACACGTGGGGCGTGAGGTCTCCACAGTACATCGATGTTGTCGCCAGTGGTCGGCGGAAGGTGCACGTGCCCGTCGACCTGGGACCGGACCGCAGCGACGCACGGATGCACGCCAAGACCGTAGGATCCTACCCAGTGCCGTAGGGGACCGCACCGCCACTTCCCAGCAAATTAGGGACACTGTTGCTCCTGGGGTATCGGCGAGGACCATTCGCAACCGTCTCCATGAAGCTGGGCTACGGTCCCGCACACCGTTAGTCCGTCTTCCGCTCACGCCCCAACATCGTGCAGCCCGCCTCCAGTATTGTCGCGACAGGCGTGAATGGAGGGACGAATGGAGACGTGTCCTCTTCAGCGATGAGAGTCGCTTCTGCCTTGGTGCCAATGATGGTCGTATGCGTGTTTGGCGCCGTGCAGGTGAGCGCCACAATCAGGACTGCATACGACCGAGGCACACAGGGCCAACACCCGGCATCATGGTGTGGGGAGCGATCTCCTACACTGGCCGTACACCACTGGTGATCGTCGAGGGGACACTGAATAGTGCACGGTACATCCAAACCGTAATCGAACCCATCGTTCTACCATTCCTAGACCGGCAAGGGAACTTGCTGTTCCAACAGGACAATGCACGTCCGCATGTATCCCGTGCCACCCAACGTGCTCTAGAAGGTGTAAGTCAACTACCCTGGCCAGCAAGATCTCCGGATCTGTCCCCCATTGAGCATGTTTGGGACTGGATGAAGCGTCGTCTCACGCGGTCTGTACGTCCAGCACGAACGCTGGTCCAACTGAGGCGCCAGGTGGAAATGGCATGGCAAGCCGTTCCACAGGACTACATCCAGCATCTCTACGATCGTCTCCATGGGAGAATAGCAGCCTGCATTGCTGCGAAAGGTGGATATACACTGTACTAGTGCCGACATTGTGCATGCTCTGTTGCCTGTGTCTATGTGCCTGTGGTTCTGTCAGTGTGATCATGTGATGTATCTGACCCCAGGAATGTGTCAATAAAGTTTCCCCTTCCTGGGACAATGAATTCACGGTGTTCTTATTTCAATTTCCAGGAGTGTATTTGGTAGAATGTCTGTCCCACGACGGCACGTGAAAATACGACAATACGCAAACTGAAGCTAGATAATGAAAATCATCCCAGAACTAACACTTCACTTGAAATGTTTTCATGGTTCCGCGTATCTCTAGTAACTTAATACGGCACCCGAGGCTGTTTGTCGCAGTGATACCGATGCGACGCGACTCCCGACACAGGTGGCGTGTTATTCAGCGTCTGGAGAGAACTGGGGCCTTCCTTCCTCGCGCAGCGTTCTTATATATATAGCCGCGGTGCGGACGGCTAAGGGAACGCCTGATCAAACCGGCTCTCCCGACTAGCTGCTGGGCTAGTAACGCACCACTTCAAGTTACATAATAATTTATAGCTTCCTCTGCTGATGGCCGATGAAGCTCTTGATTTAAATGTGCATTCAGCACGCAGGTAAGTATTGATAATAAAATTTTGACGTGGCTAAGTTAAATGTTTTGGGCGAGACAATTAATTAAATTACACTGCACGCAGTAGATGAGCTCTGAACTGGCCCTTTTGAGATCCGCTATCGCTATAATTTTATAGGTATTAAAAAGAAACTTTACACATCTTCATAGTCATAGCGGACCTCCAACCTATTTAAATCTAAACATCCTAGCCTTATTTATTAGCCTACTTAATCTATCTTGCTTCCTTCAGTTTTGAGATGAAAACCAGAAAATCATGAATTTCCACTAAAATCTTAATTTGTGAAATCCAGAGTACTGTTTTTATTAAATCATTATGAAAGATGAATCAAAATATAAATTTTGAAGTCTCTAGCTCTTTTCTGTTGCGCCAATGATTTTTTCAGAAAAACGTCCAAATTTCGAAAATGGCTGAAGTTATCGAACTGATATTTAACACACATTAATTTAGTATTATTCCTGACATGCTAGAAAAGTTTTAGGTCATTTGCTTGATTTTTAAGGTATTGCGCAACATTTATGACGTCAGAGCTAGTTACAGCTTACTGGCTGGCACACAATGGAAACTGATGTAAATTTACTACAGCGTGAGTAGGCTGCTTCCCTACAACGTGTATTTTGTGGTGGTTCATGTGTCTCATATGAGAATTCATTTTGTTCACTACTTAGAGTTTAATTTTTTAATATTTTATTCATACCTGCAGAACACAAGATTCTAGAAAATAAGGACTGACTACAAGTACCCACTTAGGATGGCAAAAGGGTATTGAAACATACACTATATGATCAAAAGTATCCAGGCACCTGGCTGAAAATAACTTATAAGTTTGTGGCGCCCTCCATCGGAAATTCTGGAATTCAGTATGGTGTTGGCCCACCCTTAGTCTCCAAGACAGCTTCCACTCTCGCAGGCATACTTTCAATCACGTGCTGGAAGGTTTCTTGGGGAATGGCAGCCCAAACTTCACGGAGTGCTGCACTGAGGAGGGGTATTGCTGTGGGCCGTTGAAGCCTGGCACGAAATGAGCGTTCCAAAACATCTCAAAGGTGTTCTCTGGGATTCAGGTCTGGACTCTGTGCAGGCCAGTCCATAACAGGGATGTCACTGCCGTGTAAACACTCCGCCACAGGCCGTGCATTATGAACAGGTGCTCGATAATGTGCAATCGCCATCCCCGAATTGCTCTTCAACAGTGCGAAGCGAAAAGGTGCTTAGAACATCAATGTAGGCCTCTGCTGTGATAGTGCCACCCAAAACAGGGAGTGCAAGCCCTCTCCATGAAAAACACGACCACACCATAACGCCATCGCCTCCGAATTTTACTGTTGGCACTACACACGCTGGCAGATGACGTTCAGCGGGCATTCGTCATACCCACTGCCTGCCATTGGATTGCCACATTGTGTACCGTGATTCGTCACTCCAGACAACGTTTTCCCAATCGTCTAATTTTTACGCTCCTTACACCGGCCGAGGTGTCGCTTGGCATTTACCGGCTTATGAGTAGCCGCGCGACCATGAAATCCAAGTTCTCTCACCTCCCGTCTGTCACAGTACTTGCAGTGGATCCTGATGCAGTTTGGAATTCCTGTGTGAGGGCCTGGTTAGATGTCCGCCTGTTACACAGACCAATCACGTCGAAGATATTTGGATCGAGCCTAATTAGGCGGTCTCGAAGGACAGACATGTTGCCTGCCGCGGTCGGTTCAGTTAAGATTTCATTAGGAGTCCCTGGTTTGCAAATGTAAGAGCTGGTTTGGCAGTCTAGGAAGACAGTCATGTTGTCTGTCACGGTAGGTTAAGAATTTAATTAATAATCTCTGTTTCTTTTGTTTATTTTCTGTGAAAGTGTGAAGGATGCAAATTATTTGTGATTCATGAAATGTATTATAATATTGCAGTTTCTCGGTTTCTGCTAATAAAACGCGAGTGGCAGTCCGCTTAAGCAAACGAAATCCAAATTTAATTCTTTATACAATTCCAGTTCCTGGCAAACGGCTTATTACAGCTTCAAGATAACCGACTCACGGAGAACATGCTGTTTTCTGCGCAAGGGCAGCGACTATAGAACATTATTTAGGACTTATGCATGCCAATCTCGGCGGTGGAAGCAACTGGGCACCTCGCATGTACAGCAATCTTAGTACAAATGAGATCAGTGACACGCCATCTGTTCATCTGTGGTGAAACGGAGGAGCTATGAAGGGAGGAAATTTTCGAGGAAAGGGGTTTATCAGACACGCGCAAATATCTCTCGACAGTCTCCCTCCCTCCGTCCCTCTCTCTCTCTCTCTGTCTCTCTTTCTCTCTCGGTCTCTTTCACGTGTCTTACATGGCATCCTTGGTGGGGAAATCTTTCAAGTCGAAGTGCTTTGGGATTATGAGCCTAGCTTTTATTAGCGAGAATTGTGAACTGTAGCCGACCAGCAAACTGTATAAGGAGTGAGATACTTGTGTACTCCAAATGACGGGAGAACTGCATAAGAAATGTGGGCAGTAGGGACTGAAACGTGTTTGAACTGTTTTTGAGCTGTAGTTTGGCTATAGTAAAACTATAATAACTGATGACACAAACTCAAATTTTTTGCTACCGTGAAAGTAGTGTCGGTATAAAGCAAGAATGGGAAGCGCTGAAATGCTACTAGAATAGTACTTAACGTTGTGTGCGCGATCCATGGGGTTTCGTTGATAATCGTCACTTCAACTTTCGTCATGCTTAGAGGCACTGCAGCTCGCAGAGCATCGCCTGGCAGACACCGATGACAGGTTCAGGCGACAGCAAGCAGCGGCCGGTGCAGGTAGCAGTACAGAGATGTGTCATCTTCAGTGTACCACGACAGAGGAGTTGCAGCAAGCGGCGCACCCCACACCTACGAGAATCAGCGACAGTACGTCGAGGAAGAAAAGTAGTGTAAGTGTAACGCTTGCATATAGCAGTCTACGATCTGTTATTGGTACTTTGTAAAATGTCAGTGAAAAGGGAATGAGATGCTTTCTCAGAAGCAGTGAAGGTGTTCAGTGGCGCATTAGTAGTGATGCCGAGCTGTTTTATATACTAACCTTGCTCAATATTTGCCAGCATACGAACTTGAAGCCTGGTGAGGCAACAGAGACAATCAAGATGAGATCCTAAATCCTGATAACAAGACACACCATGGCGTAACACCCCTCTACAATGATCCTCCAGAAGTAGTGAGGATATCAGCATAGGAGAGAAACAGTAAGGATTTCTGACATCTGACAGCCATCTCCCAAATTACATACGTGGGTACAGTGGCAGCACAGCCATTGTGAATCCTGAGCTGGCCGGCCGTTGTGGCCGAGCGGTTCTAGGCGCTTCAGTCTTGATACGCAAGACCGCTACGGTCGCAGGTTCGAATCCTGCCTCGGCCATGGCCGCGTGTGATGTCCTTCGGCTAGTTTGGTTTAAGTAGTTCTAAGTTCTCGGGGACTGATGACCTCATATGTAAACTCCCATAGTGCTCAGAGCCATTTGAACGATTTGAACCAATCCTCGGCTGTGCCTCAGCGTGACAGTGGTTAACAATCCAGACGAAATAAGAAAATATGCACTACTGGCCATTAAAATCGCTGCACCACGAAGATGACGTACTACAGACGCGAAATTTAACCGACAGGAAGAAGATGCTGTGATATGCAAATGATTAGCCTTTCAGAGCATTCACACAAGGTTGGCGCCGGTGGCGACACCTACAACGTGCTGACATGAGGAAAGTTTCCACACCGCTTCTCATACACAAACAGCAGTTGACCGGCGTTGCCTGGTGAAACGTTGTTGTGATGCCTCGTGTAAGGAGGAGAAATGCATACCATCACGTTTCCGACTTTGATAAAGATCGGATTGTAGCCTATCACGATTGCGGTTTATCGTATCGCTTCATTGCTGCTCGCGTTGGTCGAGATCCAATGACTGTTAGCAGAATATGGAATCGGTGGGTTCAGGAGGGTGATACGGAACGCCGTGCTGGAACCCAACGGCCTCGTATCACTAGCAGTCCAGATGACAGGCATTTATCCGCATGGCTGTAACGGATCGTGCAGCCACGTCTCGACCCTTGAGTCAGCAGATGTTTGCAAGACAATAACCATCAGTACCAACAGTTCGACGACGTTTGCAGCAGCATGGACTATCAGCTCGGAGACGATGACTGAGGTTACCCTTGATGCTACATCACAGACAGAAGCGCCTGCGATGGTGTACTCAACGACGAACCTGGGTGCACGAATGGCGAAACGTCATTTTTTCGGATGAATGAAGGTTCTGTTTACAGCATCATGATGGTCGCTTCCGTGTTTGGCGACATCGCAGTGAACGCACGTTGGAAGCGTGTGCTCGTCATCGCCATACTGGCGTGATGGTATGTGGTGCCATTGGTTACACGTCTCGGTCACCTCTTGTTCGCATTGACGGCACTTTGAACAGTGGGCGTCACATTTCAGGTGTGATACGACCCATGGCTCTACCCTTCATTCGATCCCTGCGAAACCCTACATTTCAGCAGGATAATGCACGACCGCATGTTGCAGGTCTCTGTACGGGCCTTTCTGGATCCAGAGAATGTTCGACTGCTGTCAGGCCAGCACATTCTGCACATCTCTCAGCAACTGAAAACGTCTGGTCAATGGTGGCCGAGCAACTGGCTCGTCGCAATACGTCACTACTCTTGATGAACTGTGGTACCGTGTTGAAGCTGCATGGGCAGCTGTACCTGTACACGCCATCCAAGCTCTGTTTGACTCAATGTCCAGGGGTATCAAGGTCGTTATTACAGCAAGAGGTGGTTGTTCCGGGTACTGATTTCTCAGGATCTATGCACCCAAATTGCGTGAAAATGTACTCACATGTCAGTTCTAGTATAATATATTTGTCCAATGAATACCCGTTTATCATCTGCATTTCTTCTTGGTGTAGCAATTTTAATGACCATTAGTGTACATAGTTTTACTTCTGATATCTAGTACAGTAGTATAGGGTAGTATGGTGCTTTGGAAAGTAGTGTTGTACAGTATAGTGTATGTTACAATGGAGACTAGCACAGCGGAGCAAGTGTCTTGAGGATTCCTGGTGAGTATATACCTGTGTGCCAGGTTGCCAAAGTACGTATTTTCGAAAAATGGCTCTGAGCACTATGGGACTCAACTGCTGAGGTCATTAGTCCCCTAGAACTTAGAACTAGGTAAACCTAACTAACCTAAGGACATCACAAACATCCATGCCCGAAGCAGGATTCGAACCTGCGATCGTAGCGGTCTTGCGGTTCCAGACTGCAGCGCCTTTAACCGCACGGCCACTTCGGCCGGCTAATACGTATTTTCGTTTTCCCTTCAACACCAAAATGTAGAGTAGCAAATAGACTTGAAATTTTATGTTAATATATACACGTTATATTCATATGTTCATATTCATGTTCATCATTTTGTCTTTCCCTGAGTTCAGGTGACAGGATAAAAAAAACAACAAATGAGTAAAGCATAAATAATCTGGCTTCCTAGTGAATTTAGTAGCGCTTCTCCATTTTTCATTGTTATGCCTATTGTATTGGAATCTGTTACGCAGCTCTTTGAAAGTTTTGATTGATATTGTCTTTATTACCCATGCACTGTGGTCCGTGGGTGTAGTATGTAACAGTTCTGAGCCAGATGATGATCAGATTCGGCATGTAGGTCCCAGCTGGTTTGGTTTGGCAGTAATATACTGAAGCCTCTACTTCCCACGTAATTAGCCATTGTAGTGATGAAGTTCGCCACAACACAGCCAAGACATCAGAATGATTTAGTGTTTTACTGTTTTAAGTAGTAGTAATGATGAGGCATTACAACAAGGATTGTAAGGGGATTGACACCGAACACAGAAGTCCACATAACTCTAATCCTAACTACAGTACATATTCCAGGTAGTTTTCAGAGAAAGTATCTAGTGCAGTTTTGCAGAATGTCCTAGAATGGCTACCACATGTAAGGATGTAACTTCCCCAACTGATTATTGTTTTATTAAAGTCTCCTCTGATGATGTTAAGATGGCTGGCAAACATGTTTATTGGCAAACTGAGGTTTCCTCTAAAATTTTCAGTTACATCTGGGGGTGCATGTCGCATTCGAATGAAAGGTAAGTCTGTTCACCCACTTGTTACTGAGTCTTGGACAAACAAATTCGCAAGCAGCTTTAGTCTAAAATACGTGAGGATAATCACTGTAATTGATAATGTCAAAATGTACATTTGTAATGTATCTTGATACTCTAACAGACAGAAGTTTGTTTAACGTTTTGATAGCATCTACAGTATTCTATGTAGGCACTGGAAGGTGTTGTAACTTCTAGCTGTGTGAGGGAGCATTTATGAGAATAAACTTCAAAAACAGATTATTTTAGTAAAATGAGAAAAATAAGAACTATAGTCTGATGGTGAAAAAATAATTTATTTTTTAAGTACCACCAACGTATATCAGTATATGAAAATTTGTAGCCTGTGGTGCAAAATCTGAGGTTTCAGATCCAGTGAGGTCGAGTGGTGCAAAGTCGTGAAACGTCACACAGCACAATGCATCAGCCGTGGTACGCGGCCTTGGCAGCCAGCAGGGCAGCAGCGGGCCCACCGTAGGCAGCAGGGGCCACAGCAGCCACGGCGGGGGCGGCTGCGACGACGGCGGGGGCGGCGTAGGCGCCATAGGCGGCGGCAGAGGCGGCGGCGAGGGCGGCGCCGTTGATGGCGGCGTCGCGGGCCCTCGTCTGGGCGACGGCGGCCAGGTGGGCGCCCCTGGCGGCGGCCACGTCAGGGGTGTTCAGGTTGTAGCCACCAGGTCCGACGACGATGTTGGCCGGACCGTAGGCGGCGAGGCCGGGGTGGATGCCGCCCACGAAGACCGGAGCGGGCTGGACAGCAGCAGCGATGCCGGGGACGGCAGCGACGGCGGGGGCGGCGACGCCGGCTCCCAGGTAGCCGGGCTTGGCCAGGGCCACGGCCACGACAGCACTGAGGACGATCTGGGAAATTTCGATTTCCTGCTCAGAGAGCGAGTCTTGCTTTCTGTTCATATGAGTGTAACGATTATAATGAGTTCAATGGATTACGAGGTGTATTCATTATGTTCAGGCAGAGGTCTTTATTGGTTGGATATTGGAAGTCTTTAATTTGCTTATTTCCGTTGCTCTTGTTAATCATGTTGCTATGCATGGTGATTTTCAATTGGCTTAGATGCACATCTCTTGACATTTGTAAGCATCATACAGTGAGATACAAAAAGGGCACTTTCTCGTTTGCTCCTATGTTCCGAAGATACTCAAAGTTCAGTAACCACCGTGGTTTATCTGTCTATATATTCTTCCTGAATCGTTACGTATGCCTTTAAATCCTTAAAATTCATGCTCTTGCAGGAGATACGAAAGATGATCTTGGTATAAGCAGTGCCTCTGTCTGTCAGGATTTATTATCCACTGGTTCTTCGCTTCTGAGCACTCTGTGATAATACGATCATAGAGAAACACAGTACATGAGTGGTCCCTTGCAGGAAATTAGTCAAAGACGTTTCTACTCGTGCATTATGCTGTAAGTATAACCGAGTAATTGAATAATAATAAATAAAACCTGACAATTGTTATTACATGTGCGTTTATTACGCAACACCGGTTTCGTTTTAAATAAACCTCTCCAAACGATAAAATGTGCCTGTATCATGACTCAAAAAATGCCCATTGCCAGACGGAAAGCTCATAGGGAAATGGTAGAACATGAGAAGCAGTCTGATTCAATTTTCGCCTTGAACCTTTGCAGCCAACAGTGTCTGCAGGGAAGATAATAGCATACAGCGGAATGCTGGACTGGATAGGCAATGTTACTGTTTCTTTCCCCAAAAGAAATTCTGATAACATACATGTTGAAACATATCTTAATGAACGGTTTTGGATGTTTTAATAAATCAGTCCTGCTTTCATTGTACGATAACGCCTGGATATGTTCCCCTCAGGAATTTTTTCAAACAAAGACAAGCAGATCACACGACGATGGCAATGTTTTTCAGGAAGTATCCCAATGTTTTGGCTGGTGTCTCTTCCTCAATAGTAGCTGGTATTTACGTCAAATGTATTACAACTTACGAAATAGTGGAAAATAAAATATTTTTTTAATTCTAGTCACCTTTACAACTGGAAAGGACTAGAGTGAAGCAGGGAAGACAAAGTTAAATGGAATCAGATTTTGCGTTATACATGTGTTTTCTGAGTCATTGTTAAGCATCTGAACTGTCGAAAAATACAGGGTGACAATTATTGAACTATATGAAATAAAATTGTCGTAGCTTCTGAACGGTTTGCATTAGGATATTCAAACTGCACCGTTGGCCGCGGGGCATGATGTGAATTTTGATGCGAATATGGTATGGACTAGCGACGGAGTCAACTTTCATTTGAATGGGTTGGTGAATAAACAAAATTGTCGCATTTGGGGGACTGAGAATCGGCATTTCCCGATCGGCAAATCTTTTCACTGACAAGTGGGAACTGCGGTGTGCAATGCCAAGTCACTGAGTAATCGGTGCGATATTGCCTGATGGCACAGTGACTACCGAATGGTATGTGAAGGTTTTGGGAGATGATTTCATCCCCATTATTGCGACTGACTATTGACTTTGATGTGGTTCATTCAAGATGGAACTCGACTCCATCAGAGCAGGAGAGTGTCTGACGACCTGCAGGAGAACTTTGGGAACCGCATTCTGGGGTACCCAGAGGCTACAGGTAGGGGCCTCGAGTGGTCGCAATATTCTCAGGATCTGAACACATGCTACTCCCATTTGTGGGACTATATTAAAGACAAGGTGTACAGCAGTAACCTCAAAGCCATTGCTGAACTGCAAGCTGCTATTCAGAAGGTCATCAGCAGCATCGATGTTCAGGCACTTCGCTATTCGTCTGTGCCACATCGTCGCCAATGATGGCAGGCATGTCGAACATGTCATTCATAAACTCAATATCTGTAGGGACGTTTACATGTTGAATGGAGTAGTCTACAGCAAATTTATGTTTTTTTTTCATGTATTTCGATAACAGTCACCCTGTATGTTGGAATTGTTACTAACAGTGTACGCAAAGTACAGTTTCGATACAATACGTATATCAGACATGAATGCTTCACCAACAAACGCAGATACTTTCATTCTGTTTTCACAAAAATAGCTACGAAAGAAGTTCGTTTTAAGAATTTTTACCACAAATGGTGTCAGATGTAGTCCTTCTAGATTGCTGTGTGTTTCTTTTTTCTTACATATCGAGTTCAGTCCATTGGTCTAAATGATATGACTGAGTGGCGTCTCTGGGGCACTCACCAGGCACTTCATTTTGTCGGTGGTGGTGGTGGTGGTACGTCGGCTGCTGCTGCGGCGCTGGGAGCTCTGCTGAACTGTGCCATCAACCCACCGGTGGTCTGTATATATAGGGACCAGAGGGGCGCCCGGCGGCCGGTGAAAGTGGTGCAGCGGCCTTCCACCACGTGCTCAGGGGCGCGCACTTGGCGCTACCGGTAGCCGCCGTACACCAGCTGATTTGATGCATATCGTTGACGCATTGCTCTGCCAGAAGGAACTAGGTCTATTTCGCAACGTCTGTACGCACTTTACGTCAGCCTCCAACACTCGAGGTTACTCGCCGGTCTTACGGCTGCATGCCATTTATACAAGTTTGACAAAAGTCTGCTTCGGTTTTCCACGTAGTATCTCCACTAGAAGCTCTATAGTACGACTCACAATTCTAGTCCTTCTAGATTACTGCGTATTTCTTTTTTCATTTTTCTTACGTTTCGAGTTGCTTACAGGAAATGCAGGATGCTTATCTCTTCAAAGGCGGTTATTTAATTCAATACTCAGCTATGTCACTGTCCCAAAGGAAAACACTGAGTTCATCCGCATCTTTGAGACTACTTTCGCAAGATGTTGTCGCGCGCACCATGAGAAACGGTCTACTCATGACTGGTTCTCTACGCTCAAGCGTGACGAATCTGCGTCAGTGGTTTCAGTTTGCCGATAATGACTGAGGAACGGAACAGATAGCACCAGTCATAACGTCCCTCCGCATTCATTTTTGTCCCATAACATTGTCGACGAAACGACTTTAGTATTCGCGACTGTCCGCCTCTTTTCTACATTTTTAGATCACCAATCAACTAATAGGTATCATGAGATACGCCGTCGCTTCATCTCAGAGAAGAACGAACACCAAAAGCATTCGACTTTCTTGTTGCTTGACTCTCTGTCTTCCCCTATATTTATGACCCTTTAAAGCTTCATCTAATACCGTCAAAGTTATTGCTTCATGTCTTAACATATATCCTACCATCCTTTGCATTCTTCTGCCTAGTACAACTACATGACTAGTCTGCATTTCACACTTAATAGCCTGACAAAAGGTTCATCTAACCACCTTAGATTGTTTCTCTGCCGCAGCACTCTCGAATACCGCACGAGAAATACGAATACTTAAATCTTTCCGCACGAGCTGAAATATCTCTTATTTTATTACGATGATAATTTCTTCCTATGGAAGTTTACGTGTAAAAAAAAATTTAATTCGGAGCAGAAAGCTCTTGTGTATCACATCCCTAACACTTTTTCACTACAATTCCCTTGTTTGATTTTTTTCGAGTTCCTCCATCGATTCAATTTGGTACGGATCTCACACCGTGCGGGATGGACAACCGTAGTGCAGAGAGTCGCTTTAGTAGACGTATTGTATCTCCCAATAGAAAGCAGTCTTTGTTTTGCCTTCATCACAGCATTAAGTATGTGATCTGTCTACTCTACGTTCTCTGTAGTTATCATTGCTAGGTATTTAGTTCAACTGACAGACTTCAAATTCGTGCGACTCATTATTTTTACTATTCATTTCCATGACCTACCATTTTTCGTTATTTACAATCCGTTGTCACTTTTCGCAGCATACAGATATGCTGTCTAGATCATTCTGCAATTGGTTTCGATCTTTTGATGACTTTAATAGACGGTAAATAACAGTATCTTCTGCAAACAGTCTGAGAGGACTAGTCAGGTTGTCTCCTAAACCATTTATTCAGACTAGGAACAGCAAAGGGTCCATAAAACTTCCTTTGGGAGCGCCACGCACCACTTTTGTTTTACTCGATGACATTGCGTCACTTGCTATGCACTGTGACCTTCCCAATCGCACAACTGTCACGATACACTGTAGGCACGCATTTTTATTAGAAGTTGCTTGTGAAGAACTGTGTCAAAAGTTTTGTGGAAATCTAGAAATATGGAATCAATCTGAAATCTCCTGCTTGTGTTTCACAAGAACGGTATTTTCTGAATCCATGTTATGTGTCAACAAATCGTTTTCTTCGAGCTAATTCATAACCTTCGAGTATAGTATATATACATAGATCCTACTGAAAGTCGAGATTACCGATATGAGTCTGTATTTCATTGGGTTACTCCTATTTCCTTTTCGTGTGTGTTGGTGTGACCTGTGCAACTTTCCAGGCTGTAGGTACTGATCTTTCTTGGAGATAAACGTTGTATATGATTTCTAACTGTGGAACTATTATATTAACATACTCTGAAAGAAGTGGAGCGAAAGAAAATGGGTATGTATCTAGAGAATTCCCCTTCAATCATGAGTACAGACTGCACAAAGATGCAACTTTTACCAACTGCAGGGAGGGGTAGCACTTCTTAGAGTTTCAAAACAAACCACTGGCTATGGCAATCACAGACTTGTCCTATGAGGAGATGATGCTCCTTCTGACAACGTCCTTGTCAAAGAGGACAGAGCTGCGAATAGAGTTTCAGAGCAACAGCTTGCTCTTGTGATGGAAAGCTGCCACTGAAGAAAGGAGAAGCAGCAATGATGAATAGGATGGAAAGACAGAGGAAACTACTGGGTTAGATGTATATGTTATGTCCCACGAATCACACACCTTGCCGAGATGGGGCGGCTAGTGTACCTCTTACGATTCACCCACAACCTCAGAGAGACTGGAGAGACCAAATTAATCCGTGGCACCTGAAGGGGGGCTGCAGTCATTTTACACTACTGGCCATTTAAATTGCTATACCAAGAAGAAATGCAGATGATAAACGGGTATTCATTGGACAAATGTATTATACTAGAAATGACATGTGATTATATTTTCACGCAATTTGGGTGCATAGATACTGAGAAATCAGTATCCAGAAAAACCATCTCTGGCCGTAATATCGACCTTGATACACCTGGGCATTGAGTCAAACAGAGCTTGGATGGAGTGTACAGGTATAGCTGCCCATGCAGCTTCAACACGATACCGCAGTTCATGAAGAGTAGTGACTGGCGTATTCTGACGAGCCAGTTGCTCGGCCACCATTGACCAGACGTTTGCAATTGGCGAGAGATCTAGAGAATGTGTTGGCCAGGGTAGCAGTCGAACATTTTCTGTATCCAGGAAGGCCCGTACAGGACCTGCAACATGCGCTCGTGCAATATTCTTCTGAAATGTAGGGTTTCGCAGGGATCGAATGAAGGGTAGAGCCATAGATCGTAATACATCTGAAATGTAACGTCCACTGTTCAAAGTGCCGTGAATACGAACAAGAAGTGACCGAGACATGTAACCAATGGCACCCCATACCATCACGCCGGTTGATACGCCAATATGGCGATGACGAATACACACTTCCGATGTGCGTTCACCACGACGTCGCCAAACACGGATGCGACCATCATGATGCTGTAAACAGAACCTGGATTCATCCGAAAAGCTGACGTTTTGCCATTCGTGCACCCAGGTTCATCGCAGAGTACACCATCCCTGGCGCTCCTGTGCGTGATGCAGCGTCAAGGGTAACCGCAGCCATGGTCTCCGAGCTGATAGTCAATGCTGCTGCAAACGTCGTCGAACTGTTCGTGAAGATGGTTGTTGTCTTGCAAACGTCCCCATCTGTTGACTCAGGGATCAAGACGTGGCTGCACGATCCGCTACAGCCATGCGCATAAGCTGCCTGTCATCTCGACTGCTAGGGATACGAGGCCGTTGGGATCCAGCACGGCGTTCCGTATGACCCTC
The DNA here is from genome assembly GCF_021461395.2 of Schistocerca americana. Taxonomy (NCBI): domain Eukaryota; kingdom Metazoa; phylum Arthropoda; class Insecta; order Orthoptera; family Acrididae; genus Schistocerca; species Schistocerca americana. Next base: position 907,194,591 of record NC_060121.1, read on the forward strand.
CTGAACCCACCGATTTCATATTCTGCTAACAGTCATTGGATCTCGACCAACGCGAGCAGCTATGTCGCGATTCGATAAACCACAATCGCGATGGGCTAAAATCCGACCATTATCAAGGTCGGAAACATGATGGTACGCATTTCTCCTCCTTACACGAGGCATCACAACAACGTTTCGCCAGGCACCGCCGGTCAACTGCTGTTTGTGTGTGAGAAATTGGTTGGAAACTTTCACGTTGTAGGTGTCGCCACCGGTGCCACCTTTTGTGGATGCTCTGAAAAGCTGATCATTTGCATGCCACAGCATCTTCTTCCTGTAGGTTAAATTTCGCGTCTGAAGCACGTCATCTTCGTGGTGTAGCAATTTTAATGGCCAGTAGTGTGGTAGTTGGAGCAGCAGCAGTCTGGGTTATTGACTGATCTTTTCTTGTAACAGCAACCAATACGATCTTGCTACGTTGATATACCGATTGGCTGAAATCAGGAGCAAACTACAGTTATTATATTTCACGGAGATATGCAGCTCTACTTTATGGATTAATGATGATGACATATTGCTGGGTAAAATATTGTGAAGGTGAAACAATCCCCCATTAGCATCCAGATGGAGACTACTCAGGAGTTCGTCGTCTTCAAGGAAAACAAAACAGACGTTTTACGGGTAGAAACGTGGACTGTCATCTTCCTTAACCGCGTATGTGGGTTAGAGAACTTAAAAAGGGAAATGGATGGTTAAAAGTTAGATATAATGGAAAAGTGAAGTGCAGTTGCGGCAAGAATAGGACATACAGTGATATGAGTACAGGGCCATCAATATAAAATCAAAAATAGCTAATGCATGAGAAGGTATAATAATGAATGAAAAAATTCAAGTACGGGTAAGCCGCTGTGAACAGCAAAGCGAATTTATTGTAATAGTCAAAACAGACAACACGCTAACAACAACCACAACAGTACAATTTTATATGCCAAGTAGCTCCGCAGATGATGAAGTCATTGAAAGAATTTTTGATGGGATTAATGAAATTATTCAAATAGTTGATTGTGGCTGCTGACTGGAATTCTGTATTAGCAAAAAGTGAAATGCTCGTGTGGCATTGATGGCCAGCGGGCTCCATCAAGAGAAGTTTGACCGCCGAGTTACAACTCTTATTTTAGGTGACGGCACATTGGGAGACTTGCACGTTGGTAATGATAAGATGATAACGAGTACAACACGACACGCATTCCACGAGCGGAGAAAATCTCCTCCCCGGCCGGGTGTCGAGCCCGGACCCGCTGCATAGTAAGCAAACACGTTACCACTCATCTAAGCAGGAGGACTCTGTAGCAAGAAACGGACGAGAAAAAACAATAACCCATTGGCGAGGACTTGCGAAGGATTTTATGCCTAGAGTAATTTAATCATTTTTAATATTTGGTTTGTAAATATAGGAAAACAGTTTTATACTCGGAAAAGAGTTGGAAAATTGGAAATTTGTAGTAAGTTCTTATGGGACCAACCTGCTGAGGTCATCGGTCCCTACGCTCACACACTATTTAATCTAACTGAAACTACCCTACGCTGAGGAAGACACTCACACCCATGGCCGAGGGAGGACTCGAACCTCCGACGGGGCGAAGACGCGCGGACCGTGACAATACGCCTCAGACCGGAAATGACTTGGATACACCGACAGCATTCCAAAAGATTACGAAACGGGAAGACAAACTTTTCGAAATAAGGTTTTAAGCTGCAAAACATCTTTAGTCTTTGTTTTTATTTTATAAATTTCAAGGAGCAGATGTTTACTCTGACAATAATTTATTCCTTGTGGCCAGCAAACAGAAAATGAAGAAATTTAAATAAAATAGAAAATTCAGGAGATGCGACCTTTGTACGTCGATAGATCCAAAGGTTGTTTAGAGTTTCAAAGCGAGAATTAGGCAACGATTCACTGAAACAGGGGAAGAATCACAAGAAAAGAAGGAAGAGTAGCTTTGAGAGATGAAATATTGAAGGCAGCAAGCTATCAAATAGGCAAAAGGCAAGACTCACCAGAAATCCTTATATAACACACGAAACACACAATCTAACTGACAAAAACAGAAAATATGAAGCTGAAAGAAATGAAGCAGGTGATAGCGAATTTTTTTTTTTGTCATCAGCCTACTGACTGGTTTGATGCGGCCCGCCACGAATTCCTTTCCTGTGCTAACCTCTTCATCTCAGAGTAGCACTTGCAACCTACGTCCTCAATTATTTGCTTGACGTATTCCAATCTCTGTCTTCCTCTACAGTTTATGCCCTCTACAGCTCCCTCTAGTACCATGGAAGTCATTCCCTCATGTCTTAGCAGATGTCCTATCATCCTGTCCCTTCTCCTTATTAGTGTTTTCCACATATTCTTTTCCTCTCCGATTCTGCGTAGAACCTCCTCATTCCTTACCTCATCAGTCCACCTAATTTTCAACATTCGTCAATAGCACCACATCTCAAATGCTTCGATTCTCTTCTGTTCCGGTTTTCCCACAGTCCATGTTTCACTACCATACAATGCTGTACTCCAGACATACATCCTCAGAAATTTCTTCCTCAATTTAAGGCCGGTATTTGATATTAGTAGACTTCTCTTGGCCAGAAATGCCTTTTTTGCCACAGCGAGTCTGCTTTTGGTGTCATCCTTGCTCCGTCCGTCATTGGTTATTTTACTGCCTAGGTAGCAGAATTCCTTAACTTCATTGACTTAGTGACCATCAATCCTGATGTTAAGTTTCTCGCTGTCCTCATTTCTACTACTTCTCATTACCTTCGTCTTTCTCCGATTTACTCTCAAACCATACTGTGTACTCATTAGACTAGTCATTCCGTTCAGCAGATCATTTAATACTTCTTCACTTTCACTCAGGATATCAATGTCATCAGCGAATCGTATCATTGATATCCTTTCACCTTGTATTTTAATTCCACTCCTGAACCTTTCTTTTATTTCCATCATTGCTTCCTCGATGTACAGATTGGAGAGTAAGGGCGAAAGGCTACAGTCTTGTCCTACACCCTTCTTAATAGGAGCACTTCGTTCTTGATCGTCCGCTCTTATTATTCCCTCTTGGTTGTTGTACATATTGTATATGACCCGTCTCTCCCTATAGCTTACCCCTACTTTTTTTCAGAATCTCGAATAGCTTGCACCATTTTATATTGTCGAACGCTTTTTCCAGGTCGACAAATCCTAAGAAAGTGTCTTGATTTTTCTTTAGCCGTGCTTCCATTATTAGCCGCAACGTCAGAATTGCCTCTCTCGTCCCTTTACTTTTCCTATAGCCAAACTGATCGTCACCTAGCGCATTCTCAATTTTCTTTTCCATTCTTCTGTATATTATTCTTGTAAGCAGCTTCGATGCATGAGCTGTGAAGCTGATTGTGCGATAATTCTCGCACTTGTCAGCTCTTGCCGTCTTCGGAATTGTGTGGATGATGCTTTTCCGAAAATCAGATGCTATGTCGCCAGACTCATATATTCTGCACACCAACGTGAATAGTCGTTTTGTTGCCACCTCCCCCAATGATTTTAGAAATTCTGATGGAATGTTATCTATCCCTTCTGCCTTATTTGACCGTAAGTCCTACAAAGCTCTTTTAAATTCCGGTTCTAATACTGGATCCCCTATCTCTTCTAAACCGACTCCTGTTTCTTCTTCTATCACATCAGACAAATCTTCACCCTCATAGAGGCTTTCAATGTATTCTTTCCACCTATGTGCTCTCTCCTCTGCATTTAACATTGGAATTCCCGTTGTACTCATAATGTTACCACCGTTTCTTTTAATGTCACCAAGGGTTGTTTTGACTTTCCTGTATACTGAGTCTGTCCTTCCGACAATCATATCTTTTTCGATGTCTTCGCATTTTTCCTGCAGCCATTTCGGGTTAGCTTCCCTGCACTTCCTATTTATTTCATTCCTCAGCGACTTGTATTTCTGTATTCCTGATTTTCCTGGAACATGTTTGTACTTCCTCCTTTCATCAATCAACTGAAGTATTTCTTCTGTTACCCATGGTTTCTTCGCAGCTACCTTCTTTGTACCTATCTTTTCCTTCCCAACATCTGTGATGGCCCTTTTTAGAGATATCCATTCCTCTTCAACTGTACCGCCTACTGCGCTATTCCTTATTGCTGGATCTATAGCGTTAGAGAACTTCAAACGTATCTCGTCATTCCTTAGTACTTCCGTATCCCACTTCTTTGCGTATTGATTCTTCCTGACTAATGTCTTGAACTTCAGCCTACTCTTCATCACAACTACACTCCTGGAAATTCAAATAAGAACACCGTCAATTCATTGTCCCAGGAAGGGGAAACTTTATTGACACATTGCTGGGGTCAGATACATCACATGATCACACTGACAGAACCACAGGCACATAGACACAGGCAACAGAGCATGCACAATGTCGGCACTAGTACAGTGTATATACACCTTTCGCAGCAATGCACGCTGCTATTCTCCCATGGAGACGATCGTAGAGATGCTGGATGTAGTCCTGTGGAACGGCTTGCCATGCCATTTCCACCTGGCGCCTCAGTTGGACCAGCGTTCGTGCTGGACGTGCAGACCGCGTGAGACGACGCTTCATCCAGTCCCAAACATGCTCAATGGGGGACAGATCCGGAGATCTTGCTGACCAGGGTAGTTGACTTACACCTTCTAGAGCACGTTGGATGGCACGGAATACATGCGGACGTGCATTGTCCTGTTGGAACAGCAAGTTCCCTTGCCGGTCTAGGAATGGTAGAACGATGGGTTCGATGACGGTTTGGATGTACCGTGCACTATTCAGTGTCCCCTCGACAATCACCAGTGGTGTACGGCCAGTGTAGGAGATCGCTCCCCACACCATGATGCCGGGTGTTGGCCCTGTGTGCCTCGGTCGTATGCAGTCCTGATTGTGGCGCTCACCTGCACGGCGCCAAACACGCATACGACCATCATTGGCACCAAGGCAGAAGCGACTCTCATCGCTGAAGACGACACGTCTCCATTCGTCCCTCCATTCACGCCTGTCGCGACACCACTGGAGGCGGGCTGCACGATGTTGGGGCGTGAGCGGAAGACGGCCTAACGGTGTGCGGAACCGTAGCCCAGCTTCATGGAGACGGTTGCGAATGGTCCTCGCCGATACCCCAGGAGCAACAGTGTCCCTAATTTGCTGTGAAGTGGCGGTGCGGTCCCCTATGGCACTGCGTAGGATCCTACGGTCTTGGCGTGCATCCGTGCGTCGCTGCGGTCCGGTCCCAGGTCGACGGGCACGTGCACCTTCCGCCGACCACTGGCGACAACATCGATGTACTGTGGAGACCTCACGCCCCACGTGTTGAGCAATTCGGCGGTACGTCCACCCGGCCTCCCGCATGCCCACTATACGCCCTCGCTCAAAGTCCGTCAACTGCACATACGGTTCACGTCCACGCTGTCGCGGCATGCTATCAGTGTTAAAGACTGCGATGGAGCTCCGTATGCCACGGCAAACTGGCTGACACAGACGGCGGCGGTGCACAAATGCTGCGCAACTAGCGCCATTCGACGGCCAACACCGCGGTTCCTGGTGTGTCCGCTGTGCCGTGCGTGTGATCATTGCTTGTACAGCCCTCTCGCAGTGTCAGGAGCAAGTATGGTGGGTCTGACACACCGGTGTCAATGTTTTCTTTTTTCCATTTCAAGGAGTGTATATTGTGATCTGAGTCTTTATCTGCTCATGGGTACGCCTTACCATCCAGTATCTGATTTGGGAATCTCTGTATGACCATGACGTAATCTAATTGAAATCTTCCCGTATCTCCCGGCCTTTTCCAAGTACACCTCCTCCTGTTGTGATTCTTGAACAGGGTATTCGCTATTACTAGCTGAAACTTGTTACAGAACTCAATTAGTCTTTCTCCTCTTTCATTCCTTGTCCCAAGCCTATATTCTCCTGTAACCTTTTCTTCTCCTCCTTCGCCTACAACTGCATTCCAGTCGCCCATGACTATTAGATTTTCGTCCCCCTTTACATACTGCATTACCCTTTCAATATCCTCATACACTTTCTCTATCTGTTCATCTTCAGCTTGCAACGTCGGCATGTATACCTGAACTATCGTTGTCGGTGATGGTCTGCTGTCGATTCTGATTAGAACAAACCGGTCACTGAACTGTTCACAGTAACACACCCTCTGCCCTACCTTCCTATTCATAACGAATCCTACACCTGTTATACCATTTTCTGCTGCTATTGAGATTACCCGATACTCATCTGACCAGAAATCCCTGTCTTCCTTCACTTCACTGACCCCTACTATATCTAGATTGAACCTATGCTTTTCCCTTTCCAGATTTTCTAGTTTCCCTACCACGTTCAAGCTTCTGACATTCCACGCCCCGACTCGTAGAACGTTATCCTTTCGTAGATTATTCAATCTTTTTCTCATGGTAACCTCCCCCTTGGCAGTCCCCTCCCGGAGATCCGAATGGGGGACTATTCCGGAATCTTTTGCCAATGGAGAGATCATCATGACACTTCTTCAATTACAGGCCACATGTCCTGTGGATATACGTTACGTGTCTTTAATGCAGTGGTTTCCATTGCCTTCTGCATCCTCATCTCGGTGATCATTGCTGATTCTTCCGCCTTTTGGGCAATTTCCCACTCCTAGGACAAGAGAGTGCCCTGAACCTTTATCCGCTCCTCCGCCCTCTTTGACAGGGCCGTTGGCAGAATGAGGCTTACTTCTTATGCCGGAAGTCTTCGGCCGCCAATGCTGATTATTTATCAAAATTTAGGCAGTGGCGGGGATCGAATCCGGGACCGAAGACGTTTTGACTATGAATCAAAGACGCTACCCCTAGACAACGTCTAAAAATGAGATTGACAGAATATGCAAACCTGCCTAGACGAGAAGTGGAAGACTTTAGGAGCACACTTGACTAGATAGATGCATCGTATGGGAAAATTAAAGAAAAGAAAAGCTGTTATTTGAATATTAATATCTCAGACGGCAAGCCCAACTTTACCAAGGTAGGTGTAATGATAACACGGACCACTTTAAACGGTAATCGATGCTAACGTTATACGTCTGCAAGGAATTTTTGAGAAAGTTGACCGTGAGGTAATCAAATGGGAACAGAACAATCAAGCTGGGTCCCGTTTCCGAAACACTCCAGCAGAGTATAACAAACATTAAACAGGTGGGTCAGGAACAGAAGTTCTCCCAGCACAAAAGCAAGTTGTAAAACTGCATATTAATATCGGTCGCCAGCCTCATTAGGCATTCTTGTGTCAAGCAGTATAATAAAGTAGAAGGTAGTGCTAAGTTTAACGTGGCCTTCCTTGACACACACACTAAACTCTTTCTTTATATCCGTTCACACTACAACACGATAACCCAACATTGTAGATAACTGTGCTACTAATTTCTGAGTCAGAGAAGCAAATGGCCAATGAGATAGCAAACAGCAACATATGCCTCTCAACAACACATACCTGAAATGAACTAGATGCAGCAGTTTATAGACCCTATCGCTAACACACATGAAACCAGCAGCAATATTAAACAGAGAAGAGCGTGAAATGTTTCTGATTTAAATGAGGGATCTGCTAATGAGCATATTCTATAACATCATTGCTTGGAACAAGGTCTCTATGCCTGTGCATTAGAATAGCTAACACAGTATATATTCCTTTATTAAGGTTGGTTTGAAGCAGTGACTCAGAATGCAAATCTACATCTACATCTATACTCCGCGAGCCACCTTACGGTGTGTGGCGGAGGGTACTTATTGTACCACTATCTGATCCCCCCTTCCCTGTTCCATTCACGAATTGTGCGTGGGAAGAACGACTGCTTGTAAGTCTCCGTATTTGCTCTAATTTCTCGGATCTTTTCGTTGTGATCATTACGCGAGATATATGTGGGCGGTAGTAATATGTTGCCCATCTCTTCCCGGAATGTGCTCTCTCGTAATTTCGATAATAAACCTCTTCGTATTGCGTAACGCCTTTCTTGAAGTGTCCGCCACTGGAGCTTGTTCAGCATCTCCGTAACGCTCTCGCGCTGACTAAATGTCCCCATGACGAATCGCGCTGCTTTTCGCTGGATCATGTCTATCTCTTCTATTAATCCAACCTGGTAAGGGTCCCATACTGATGAGCAATACTCAAGAATCGGACGAACAAGCGTTTTGTAAGCTACTTCTTTCGTGGATGAGTCACATTTTCTTAGAATTCTTCCTATGAATCTCAACCTGGCGCCTGCTTTTCCCACTATTTGTTTTATGTGATCATTCCACTTCAGATCGCTCCGGATAGTAACTCCTAAGTATTTTACGGTCGTTACCGCTTCCAATGATTTACCACCTATGGCATAATCGTACTGGAATGGATTTCTGCCCCTATGTATGCGCATTATATTACATTTATCTACGTTTAGGGAAAGCTGCCAGCTGTCGCACCATGCATTAATCCTCTGCAGGTCCTCCTGGAGTACGTACGAGTCTTCTGATGTTGCTACTTTCTTGTAGACAACCGTGTCATCTGCAAATAGCCTCACGGAGCTACCGATGTTGTCAACTAAGTCATTTATGTATATTGTAAACAATAAAGGTCCTATCACGCTTCCCTGCGGTACTCCCGAAATTACCTCTACATCTGCAGATTTTGAACCGTTAAGAATGACATGTTGTGTTCTTTCTTCTAGGAAATCCTGAATCCAATCACAAACCTGGTCCGATATTCCGTAAGCTCGTATTTTTTTCACTAAACGTAAGTGCGGAACCGTATCAAATGCCTTCCTGAAGTCCAGGAATACGGCATCAATCTGCTCGCCAGTGTCTACGACACTGTGAATTTCTTGGGCAAATAGGGCGAGCTGAGTTTCACATGATCTCTGTTTGCGGAATCCATGTTGGTTATGATGAAGGAGATTTGTATTATCTAAGAACGTCATAATACGTGAACACAAAACATGTTCCATTATTCTACAACAGATTGACGTAAGCGAAATAGGCCTATAATTATTCGCATCTGATTTATGACCCTTCTTGAAAATGGGAACGACCTGCGCTTTCTTCCAGTCGCTAGGTACTTTACGTTCTTCCAGCGATCTACGATAAATTGCTGATAGAAAGGGGGCAAGTTCTTTAGCATAATCACTGTAGAATCTTAAGGGTATCTCGTCTGGTCCGGATGCTTTTCCGCTACTAAGTGATAGCAGTTGTTTTTCAATTCCGATATCGTTTATTTCAATATTTTCCATTTTGGCGTCCGTGCGACGGCTGAAGTCAGGGACCGTGTTACGATTTTCCGCAGTGAAACAGTTTCGGAACACTGAATTCAGTATTTCTGCCTTTCTTCGGTCGTCCTCTGTTTCGGTGCCATCGTGGTCAACGAGTGACTGAATAGGGGATTTAGATCCGCTTACCGATTTTACATATGACCAAAACTTTTTAGGGTTCTTGTTTAGATTGTTTGCCAATGTTTTATGTTCGAATTCGTAGAATGCTTCTCTCATTCCTCTCTTTACGCTCTTTTTCGCTTCGTTCAGCTTTTCCTTATCAGCTATGATTCGACTACTCTTAAACCTATGATGAAGCTTTCTTTGTTTCCGTAGTACCTTTCGTACATGATTGTTATACCACGGTGGATCTTTCCCCTCGCTTTGGACCTTAGTCGGTACGAACTTATCTAAGGCGTACTGGACGATGTTTCTGAATTTTTTCCATTTTTGTTCCAGATCCTCTTCCTCAGAAATGAACGTTTGATGGTGGTCACTCAGATATTCTGCGATTTGTGCCCTATCACTCTTGTTAAGCAAATATATTTTCCTTCCTTTCTTGGCATTTCTTATTACACTTGTAGTCATTGATGCAACCACTGACTTATGATCACTGATACCCTCTTCTACATTCACGGAGTCGAAAAGTTCCGGTCTATTTGTTGCTATGAGGTCTAAAACGTTAGCTTCACGAGTTGGTTCTCTAACTATCTGCTCGAAGTAATTCTCGGACAAGGCAGTCAGGATAATGTCACAAGAGTCTCTGTCCCTGGCTCCAGTTCTGATTGTGTGACTATCCCATTCTATACCTGGTAGATTGAAGTCTCCCCCTATTACGATAGTATGATCACGAAACTTCTTCACGACGTTCTGCAGGTTCTCTCTCAGGCGCTCAACTACTACGGTTGCTGATGCAGGTGGTCTATAGAAGCATCCGACTATCATATCTGACCCACCTTTGATACTTAACTTAACCCAGATTATTTCACATTCGCATTCGCTAATAACTTCACTGGATATTATTGAATTCTTTACTGCTATAAATACTCCTCCACCATTGGCGTTTATCCTATCCTTGCGGTATATATTCCATTCTGTGTCTAGGATTTCGTTACTGTTCACTTCCGGTTTTAACCAACTTTCCGTTCCTAATACTATATGCGCACTATTTCCTTCAATAAGAGATACTAATTCAGGAACCTTGCCCTGGATACTCCTGCAGTTTACCAATACTACGTTAACTTTTCCTGTTTTTGGTCTCTGAGAACGGACGTTCTTTATCAACGATGATAATGTCCTCTCTGGTAAGCCGTCAGGTATTTTATCGTTTCGCCCAAGGGGGGGTCCCTCTAACCTAAAAAACCCCCGTGTGCACGCCACACGTACTCTGCTACCCTAGTAGCTGCTTCCGGTGTGTAGTGCTGCCTCTCAAGGAGCCTTTGTTTTGCTTCATTAACTAACTAACCGAGTACATGATGACTCCCAAACTTTCATCGATTGAAGAACCATGCTCATCAACAAAACTCTACAAGTATGTATCAGATTTGGTAAATGGTCTCATCAATAATTAATAATTATGTAAAGCACAACAAACTACGACCCTTTAAATAACCAATATGTTTTGATAAGCAGTCTTTTAACATACTCAAAATATGCAAATTCCAACACAACATTAAATTCAAATTCAAACACTTTCTCATGAAATGAACTCCGATAAACCTGGTAATTCTGATCAATGTTCATAAATGCAACAGTTAATATTTTTTTTTCACTTCATATCAACTTTACTATTTTCTGGCAGCTTTTCAAATAAGGCAAATTATTTAAGGAAATGACTGCAGATTGATTTAACAATGCACTGGAAATAGAGTATTTCTTAAACTATAAAACTGATTTTTAAACACTATAACTTCACACATTAGAAAGCAATCACACCTATTTTTATAGCTGCCAAGTAAGTCTTACCACAATAAATTGGGCACTCGGAATTAAATTCACTAGGATAGGATTCTTGACAAGGTCAGTGAATTGGGATAATTTTAGCAACGCGACGATTATTATTAAAATAAAAAAATCGCAGATACCTGGTCCATTTACAGAGTGCCAAATATAAACAAGTTAATGGAAGGTTGGTGGTACTGGTGGCGTAATTTGCAGAGGCTGTTAACATGGCGGCGATGCAGTCATGGAACTACTGTTGGCCTCGCCCTGTTACAGATCTTCTTGGTGTCGGAATTACGTTTTTATAGGGCAAAAACCATTCCATGATAACAGTATCACCAAATATAGCAACCGAGGCCCATAAATACTGCTCTTAAGCACTCCTGTCCTCAAACTCCCATAATTGAGCCACAGTGATCCGCTACTGCTAACGAGATATTAACCACAACACTGCTCAGCCCAGACACCTTACCCGTCAGAAAGGACGAGTTGCCACTTGCGCGCCAACCACACCTTTTCCACTCCACCAGGCTACTTCCATGGCTTCGGGGCTCCCCACATCTTTTACATTCAACCCTACGCTCTGTAACTATGGTCCAACTCGTTTACAGTACGTTATATAACAATCATTCCAGCAGTTATTTAACTCCACAAGCACTGGTTAAATAACGCCGTTCAAAAGTTCACATAACTGAAAAATGTATACACAGTCAAAGAATTTCCAAGACAGATACAACATTCTATACAGACAACACCACAAATTGACATAGAAGTATCGATACAGATACAAAATAAGGTGACATAGGTGAAACAAAGGGAAGACTGAAGGAAGGAATACATAGAGGCTCTGTATAAAAAATGGTTCATATGGCTCTTAGCACTATGGGACTTAACTTCTTAGGTCATCAGTCCCCTAGAACTTAGAACTACTTAAACCTAACTAACCTAAGGACATCACACACATCCATGCCCGAGGCAGGATTCGAACCTGCGACCGTAGCAGTCGCGCGGCTCCGGACTGAGCGCCTAGAACCGCGAGACCACCGCGGCCGGCAGAGGCTCTGTATACTGGAAAAAATAGTTAATGTCTATTTTATAGAAAGACAAGAGGTGAAATGGGTGATATGGCAGTGTGAGAATTTAACAGATGTCTGAAAGTTCTCAGTCGTCACAATTCCCCTGGAGTAGACGACATTCCCTAAGACTTATTTAGATCGTTGGGAGAGTCACCCACGACATAAATTTTCCGTCTTGTATGTAAGATATAGCAGACGAAATATGTGCAGGTTTCATGAAGTATCTAATAACTCCTCTTCCAAAGAAGGTTGGTGCTGATAGGAGCGAATATCACCGAACCATCAGTTTAATGACACACGATTGCAAAATACTGACAACAATAACTTACAAAAGATTGAAAAAACTTTTAGAAAACGACCTCTGAAAGATCAATTTGGGTTCCGGGAAAATGTAGTAACACACGAAGCCACACTGACCAAATGACTGACCTTAGAAGATGGGCTGCAGAAAGGCGAATCTACGTTTATAGCTTTTGTAGGTTTAGAGAAAACTTTTAATAGTTTTGACTAGAATAAACTCTTTGCAATTCTAAAGATGGCCGGGGTGAAATACACGGAGGGAATATACTACAGTAGCCAGACTGCAGTTATACGTGACAAAGGGTATATCGGGGAAGCAGGAATTGAGAAGCTCCTGTGCAGTGAGCAAGCAGTAAAAGAAACCAATGATGAATCTGGAAACGGACTTAAAGTTAAGGCCAACGAAGTAAAAGATTTGGCGATTTGTCGGAGACGGCAGAGGTCATGCCAGAGCAGTTGAATGCAATGGGTAATGTCTTCAAATGACACAGCAAAAAAGTGAAACGGAGGGAATGCAATGTAGTCGAATTACATCTTGCGATGCTGAGGGAATTAAACTAGGGGACAAGACACTAAAAGTCGTAGATGAGTTTTACTGGTTAGAAAGCAAACTAATTGACGATGGGAAAACTATAAAGGACATTAAATGTAGACTGGTAATAGCGAGGAATGCATTTCTCAAAAGGAAGGATTTGTTCCTATCGAATAAAAATTTTGTTAGGACTACTTTTCAGAGCCTATTCGGATGGAGGGTAGCCTTGTACAGTACTGAAACGTGGGAAATAAGTAGTTAAGACATTAGATGTTCAAATGTGTGTGAAATCTTATGGGACTTAACTGCTAAGGTCATTAGTCCCTAAGCTTATACACTTCTTAACCTAAATTTCCCTAAAGGCAAACACACACACCCATGCCCGAGGGAGGACTCGAACCTCCGCTGGGACCAGCCGTACAATCCATGACTGCAGTGCCTGAGACCGCTCGGCTAATCCCGCACGGCTAAAACATTAGAAAATGGGAGCTTATGGTGTGTACTGTTACAGAATGACGTTGAAAATTAGATGGGTAATTCGAATAACTAAAGAGGAGGTTTTGCTTTTCGGCTTGATGCATTACACTACGAATTTATCTCCTGTGCCAGTGTCTTCATCTTAGAGTAGGAGTCGCAACCTGCATCGTCATTTCTTTGCTGGATGTATTCCAACCTCTGTCCCGCCGTACAGTTTTTACCCTCTGCTGCTCCATCTGGTAAAGTTATTCAGTAATGTCTTTACACATGTCCTGTCACAGTGTCCCTTCGTCTTGTCATTGCTTTCCATATGTACATTCCTCGCCGATTCGACGGAGAACCACTTCATTTCTTATCAGGCCACAGAACTTTTAAAATCCTTCTGTAAAACAGCATCTCAAACGCTTCGATTCTCTTCGCTTCAGGTCTACCCACAGTCCATGATTCGCAACTATACAATGCTGTGCGCCAAACACACAGTCTGTAGAGGACGTTCGCAACTCAGTTGATTTCAGAAGGAACAAGACAGAAATTAATTACTATTATGTAGAGTAACAATAAACTAGATCTTTTTAGAAAAACAGCCAGAAAATGCACAAACAGTCACACAAATTCATTTGGTGTGCCCACAGTACATTCACGAATAACTTACAAAATATTAGCTTTCATTCCAAAATGGCTGTTTTTACTACGAAAACTAGAAAGCTAGTAGTAATAAAGTGCTGAACTGTATATAATAACGATTCGTAACTCATGATGCAGGTAGGGCTATATTGTATCCCTCCTTTATGTGTCTCGCACAATTAGCTAATAAACCAACAAAACAAGTTTTCATGTTCCCATTCGAATTTGTGCGTGATTATAAGTAGTGTGAAAATGCCACGTGTCGGGCCTGTTTGCTCTTGCTATGTAGTCACCGAACTCAGGCTTCAGGAGTAATGACAGTTTATTTAGTGTTAAGTGAAACATTCGGTGCTCATACCTTCTGACAGTCATATGGCCCATTGGACATAACTACTGCCCAATAACTCAACTTATCGAGCGCTTTCAGTTTCAATGTTGCACGTTACTGAGCGTAACGTGTTGTTTATTTATTTTTTAATGGAAAAATGGTTATTTCCTCATTCTTGGAACAAGCCCTCCCGCGTAACCCCACATCACACCATGGCGTAATCTCTTCCTCCTGTGGCCAATTGCTGGTCGTACGTATTTTAAATAAACGGGTCCAATACTCATAATTCTGTAGTACTCTCCTTGCTTTTACTCTCGTTATAAACGAAATTCTAATGTTATTCGGGATGGCTGGATGTGGGCACCAGTTCTCTGCCGAAGATGGATGCAGCTGTAGCAGAAGAAGACAGTTCGTAAATGCAAGACATTCTTTATTGCTGTCTGTTTACAATTGTTGGACTCTGATACGGCGAGCGAATTGAATTAATTACAGATGCGGCATCGGGTTTTAATTGTTCTTCCATCAGATAACAGTTCCACCCACCTTGTGGTGATCTTCTCGTATTCAGCAGTTTGAAGGTACTCCTTTCCTATTAGAAAACGTGCGATGTTCGTCGGCTGGAAAAAGATGCAACGGAAAACAGCCGCTCTACACATCTCTACAGGTTGCACAAAATGTTTTGTAGTATCAGATTAAGTGAGGTATTAACTGAATGGTAGTCTGTGAGAGAAAAAGTAGATATATTGTCACTGACATGATACAAAAACACCACCAAGCCAGAACTAATTTTATGTTACAGTTTCGACTCTCATACTCAATCACGGACACTCGTAGTAGCCAGCTTATGACATAGAACAAAACCTAATACCAAAAAAGGTTACAAAACGGATAATCTGTGATAAAATTTTCGCTCTAATTATGTCAAATCGATTTCTTTGAACGTTCAGTTCTCGGTCCTGAATTGCACAATACGCCACACGGTTTTTAGTGTCGGTTCAAAAGTCACAGTTTACACATAAAAATCGTAATTTTGCGTGTTTGTCTTCCACACCCGTTCGCGTTCAGTTGGCGGCACTTCACAATCACGTTTAATTCATGTTGTTGTTGTGGTCTTCAGTCCTGAGACTGGTTTGATGCTCTCCATGCTAATCTATCCTGTGCAAGCTCCTTCATCTCCCAGTACCTACTGCAAACTACATCCTTCTGAATCTGCTTAGTGTATTCATCTCTTGGCCTCCCTCTGCGATTTTTACCCTCCACACTGCCCTCCAATGCTAAATTTGTGATCCCTTCATGCCTCAGGACATGTCCTACCAACCGATCCCTTCTTCTAGTCAAGTTGTGCCACAAACTTCTCTTCTCCCCAATCCTATTCAATACCTCCTCATTAGTTACGTGATCTACCCACCTAATCTTCAACATTCTTCTGTAGCACCACATTTCGAAAGCTTCTATTCTCTTCTTGTCCAAACTATTTATTGTCCATGTTTCACTTCCATACATGGCTACATTCCATACAAATACTTTCAGAAACGAATTCCTGACACTTAAATCTATACTCGATGTTAACAAATTTCTCTTCTTGAGAAACGCTTTCCTTGCCATTGCCAGTCTACATTTTCTATCCTCTCTACTTCGACCATCAACAGTTATTTTGCTCCTCAAACAGCAGAACTCCTTCACTACTTTAAGTGTCTCATTTCCTAATCTAATTCCCTCAGCATCACCCAACTTAATACGACTACATTCCATTATCCTCGTTTTGCTTTTGTTGATGTTCATCTTATATCCTCCTTTCAAGACACTGACCATTCCGTTCAACTGCTCTTCCAAGTCCTTTGCTGTCTCTGACAGAATTACAATGTTATCGGCGAACCTCAATTTTTTTATTTCTTCTCCATGGATTTTAATACCAACTCCAAATTTTTCTTTTGTTTGCTTTATTGCTTGCTCAATATAAAGATTGAATAACATCGGGGAGAGACTACAACCCTGTCTCACTCCCTTCCCAACCACTGCTTCCCTTTCATGCCCCTCGACTGTTATAACTGCCATCTGGTTTCTGTACAAATTGTAAATAGCCTTTCGCTCCCTGTATTTTACCCCTGCCACCTTTAGAATTTGAAAGAGAGTATTCCAGTCAACATTGTCAAAAGCATTCTCTAAGCCTACAAATGCTAGAAATTCATAATTAATTCATAAGTAAGGAAAATCTATACCTATTCAGAGCATCTGATAAACGCCTCTCCTCGACTTCAACAAGTAATTCTTTAGCCCACAAGATACACTCGAACTTGCTCTCCTTTCACTGGCTGAGGACCGTCATCGTCAATCCGATCTCAGAATTAAAGCTCGCAATCCAGTGGCTATCGTACTGGACCAATCACAGCTTAATATGCAGCTACTGACGGATCTGAGCGCACGTCTACCATCCTGGATCTATGACTCATTCTGTATCTATATCTGCTCGCTACCGTCCGAGCTGACCTGCGCTGTCCCGGCCTGGCATCGATGTTCCGCGGTGAACGCATCAGAGTTATGTACTGCAACTGTCCATCCCATAGAACAAGCATGGAAGGGCAACAAAGCTAAGGTGAAATGGCTACATAAAAAATGTGAAGAAACGAAAACCAAATGATTGTCAGAAGGACTGACTGATCGTCGGTGAAATAAAAAGAGGAAGTGCGGAACATTAAGAGTTCAATGGCAATTCCACTGTTAAATGCATAGGGGAGAGCTGATGTGGCATCCAGTAATAGAATCACAATTTAAAAGTACTTTGTACGACTTAAGACCAAAGAAGGCAGAAGGGACAGAAAATTTCATCGGAATTTCTAAAATAATTGTGGGAAGCGGCACCAAAATACTATTCACACTGGTGTGCAGAATGTATGAAACTGGCGATATACATTCAGACTTTCGGAAAAACGTCATCCGCAGTATTCCGAAGGCGGCAAGAGCCGATAAGTTCGAAAGTTATCGCACAATCAGCTTAACAGCACCTGAGTTGCCGACGCGAATAATATATAGAAGAATGGTTGGGGATGTGGCAGATGACTATCAGTTTGGCTTTAGAGTAGGTAAAGGCAACGGGGAGGCAATTCTGACGTTGCGGTTGACGATGGAAGCAAGACTGTAGAAAAATCAATACACTTTCATAGGATTTGTCGAACTGGAAAACTCGTTCAACAACGTCAAATGTTGCAGGATTCCAAAATCAGATCCTGGATTTTAAGATGAACTCAGGAGCAGATAAAGACTCAGATCACAATTTAGTAGTGATGAAAAGGAGGCTGAAATTTAAGAGACTAGTCAGAAAAAGTCTGTGCGCAAAGAAGTGGGGTATGGTGGTACTAAGGAATGAAGAGATATGCTTGAAGTTGTTTGAGGCTATAGGTACTATAATAAGGAATAGCTCAGTAGACAGTTCAGTTGAAGAAGAATGGACATCTCTAAAAAGGACAGTTACAGAATCTGGAAAGGAAGACACGGATATAAAGAACGTAAATGTGAAGAACCTATGAGTAACAGAAGAAATACATCAGATAATCGATTAATGAAGGAAGTACAAAAACGTTTACGGAAATAAATAGGAAGAGCAGGGAAGCTAAGGCAAAGTAGTTCAACGAAAAATATGAAGAAACTGAGAAAGAGATGATAGTCGAAACGACTGACTCAGCGTATAGGAAAGTCAAAACAACCTAAGGTGAAATTATAATCAAGGGCGGTAACATTACGAGTGCAATGGGAATTCCACCCTTAAATACAGAGGAAAGAACGGATGGGTTGAAAGATTACATAGAGCGTCTCTATGAGGGCAAGGACTTATCTTATGACGTGTTGAACAAGAAACAGGAGTCGTTAGGAAAGAACTAGGATCTCCAGTATTAGAATCAGAATTTAGAAGAGATTTGGAAGACTTGAAATCAAATAAGACAGAAAGGATGGATAACAGTACATCGGAATTTCTAAAGTCATTGGGGTGAAGGAGAACCAAATCATTATTCACGTTGGTGTGTAGAAGATGTGAGACTGGCGATGTGCAATCAGACTTTCATCACTCCGAAGATTGCAAAAGCTGATAAGTGCGAGAATTATCGCTCAATGAGTTGTTGTATCCAAGTTGCTGACAAGAATAATATGCAGTGTAATGGAAAAGAAAAACGAGGATCTGTTCGATGACGATCAGGTTGGTTTCTGGAAAGGTAAAAGCAACAGAGAGTGAGATGTGACGTTCTGATCGATAATGGAAGCAACACTCAAAAATAGGGTTTGTCGAACTCAAAACACGTTCAACAATCTCAACCGGTGTAAGATGGTCGAAATTATGAGAAAAATTAGGGTAATGTAAAGGGAAACACGACTAATATACAATATGTATAAAAGCCAAGAGGGAGCGATAAGATGAAAGACAATGAACATAATGAAGGGACTAAAACGAATGTTAAACAGGGATGTAGTCTTTCGCCTCTGCTCTTCAGTCTATACGTCGAAAAAGCAGTGACAGAAATAAAAAAAAAATCGAGAGTGGTACTGAACCTCAAGGTGAAAGGATATGAATGACAATATTCGCTGATGACGTTGCTATCCTGAGTGAATGTGAAGAGTTACAGCACCTGTTGAACATGGAATGAGAGTAAATCAGAGAAGGACGAGATTAATGATAAGTAGCAGAAATGAGAACTGCGGCGAAGTTAACATCATAATTGATACTCTCGATGTACATCAAGTTAAGGAATCCTGCTACCTAGGCGACAAAGTAACCGAAGACGGACGGAGAGAGGAGGACATAAAAAGCAGACAAGCACTGGCAGAAAGAGCATTGCTGGCCGACGAAGTCCACTAATATCGAACATAGGTCTTAATTTGAGAGACAAATTTCTGAGAATGTACGTTTAGGACGCAGCATTGTGTGACAACGAGACGTGGACACTGGGAAAACCGGAGCAGAAGAGAATCGAAGCATTCGAAATGTGGTGCTACAGCAGAATATTGAAAATTAGGTGAACTACTAAGGTAAGGAAAGAGGAGCTTCTCAGCAGAATCGGTGAGTAAAGGAATCTATGGAAAAGACTGACAAGAAGAAAGAACAGGATGAAAGGACGTCTGGTAAGACGTAGGGCTAGAGGGAGCTTTAGAAAGTAAAAGCTGTAGAGAAAAACAGAGATTGGGATACATCTAGGCTGAGATGGAAAAGCTTCCAAAGGAGAGGAGTCCGTGGCGGGCCGTATGAGATCAGCCAGAAGGCTGTGGACTCAAAAAAAAGTGGTAAGGCAGTGGCACTATCTTCATATTACCACATCATCATCAAATCATCCCAAGGATTATTCCTGAAATACGTTATCTGTTACCTTGCTCATTTAACTGCTTTGTTACGCATAAGTGCGGGTACTTTTGCTGAAAACATGATATTTAATGTGTTGTTGAAGGAAATATGTCACATTTGCAATTTACGTCTGTATAACAGCAAAAGGCAACGTAAATATTAGTAGTTAATGCATCACTTCAAGTATCAAGCACTTAAAAATTTGTGAGTGAGATGCAGGTACCTAGCCAGATCTTCGTATCAGTTTATACTTATTTACTACTTTCTTTGTTCATCAGTAGTGGCATATCTGAGCAGTCGATGGCAGCCTCATTCAAGGAGTGTCAGCATTGTTAACAGCTCTATCTCTTTTTCGAGTTATTATTTAAAGGTTTAGCTGATATATTATCTAATTAATTGGTTTCTGCTGCTTCTCATGTCCATGTTTAGCGCGAAAGCGGAATGTATGGTAAGGCGTAAGTAAAGTAATGCAGAATAAATTATCTGATCATCCAGTCAGAATTCAGGTTACACGAGTTCTTTTTGGGATGATAGCACAGAGTTATAACCGTTTTCGCACTCGTGTAACGGTTCATCTCGTTCTTCTCTAGGAGTCTGGAGTGAGATGTGATGGACTTCTGTGGTCCTGTCCACTCGTCGGTTGTAGGGTGCGTGAAGGATGCTGCGTTCTCGGAATGCTATACAATAATTCAAGAAAATCACATTAATTTTATTACAATAAAGAAGTTCGACAATACTTCACTATGAATTTACAACGGTGTTGCAAGCTATGGGCGACATGCAAATAAGTCAGAGTCCTTTGCTATATACAAGGTCCATATAAGCAGTTGATATGGATCACACGTCACTGCTATCGCCTTGCTCTCCCAGTACTGTGCTGGTCTGCGAGTTCCAGTCTGGTATTGTGCCAATACTGTCCTATTACTGTGCGGCCGAGGCTGGCAGGAGAGGCACTTATATTCTCTTCGGCTAGCGGGCGCTTCTGTCTTGGTGCGGTCCTTGTCTGTGGGCTATTTGCTGACGTCGTCTCACAGTCTTCTCTGCTCTTTTGTGCAGGCGCTTGTCGATACGCCGGAATAGGACACATGAGGGTGTAGAATCGAAAATTTACAGCCACCATGTTATAGCTCGGAAAGATAACGGGTATGAGGATCATTAACCGGCACTGTTAGCCAGAGATCAGTTAGTCAGACCACAGCTATCTCGCTATCTGAGAATATTCTCCCTGACTTCCTCACATAAAATTAATTGCACTGATTACGTAACGACTGAAGCTAGAAATTGTTAGCAATTGCGCATCAAATCACATTCAATACACTCGTTATCTAAGCTTCCTGCAAGATTACAGTGATGGCGATAGGCTCTACTGCATGCGCTCCTGTCACGTACGTCTCCGACAATACCACCTAATAATACTCTGTTCGTTAGAATAGATTTTCATGTGTACACTGTAGCCTGTAGTCCTGTTGTTTCTAACAACCGAAGCTTACGCTGTAGCACGTATACCTCCAGTTCTGCCCGCACAGGACTACGTCTGATTATCGACGTAGTCAAGTCACATTACACCGTTCCATAGTCGATCTACAGCTGTGGACAAATCTCTACGCGCCTCACGTGCACCAGGACTAGTTGGCGGTCATCGAGTGATTCGATCACATTACGTGAGCACTAACTGCTTCTCACGGCATGAGATCCTTGTTATCATTTCATGCACGACCGTCAAAGAATTCAGCTTGCATGCCGAGCCGTGTCTCGTGAGCCATTAGCACTAGGCCTCGGCGCACACTTCCCTCACTGCCATGCCCTTTGAGTGGGAGAAGGGGGAAGAGGGGGGAGGGGTGGTAACTGCGAAAGCGCCATGCTTAGATGGCAATTCAGACGCATTCCATATGACTTTATTTCACATCCGCATTTCTCTGCAACATATGTCACAAACGCAAGAAATTTTCTGCGTTAACTGTTATTGGCGCACTGAAGACATAATACAACGTTTATATGGTATAAATTGTTGGCATACAGACAGAAACAGACAGTTTCACAGATTTTCGCAGCCAGGTTGTCACGTAATCGTGACTTATTTAGCTTCATAACTGAAAAAAGGTGGTCCAGTCTCATAGATTGATCAAAAAAATTTAGCACTTTTGGGATTTCATAGTGGAGATATGGAAACTCTACCTGAAAAAAAAATAAGGATGTAGACGTCACGGACAGTTTAAACGCAAACTTATTTGTTTTTAAAATGGCAGTTACAGTGCACGTAAGTTGTATCTGCACATGCACATGAGCGCTTTCAGTTGAAATGCCAAACTATTATGAAAACGGCACGAAGAAAGATATAAGATTTGCAGGGCCCTATATACTATCCTTGTATCTTTGAAGACCACAATGTGTTCGTAAGAACTCTAGGTTTTCTTTTTTTTTACGCCACTGACCTGCTTAGGGAACTGGACTGTTTGTTCTCAGAATATGTCCCTTCTACAATGATATTTTCTTCTTAAATCCATCCCCGTCAGTTCAGAAATAAGTTGTTTCTCGCATTGCAGTGTCTTTCTGTGGGCAGCGTGCAATAAAGTCCACTTACAATGTGAGATCTGCAATCGATTCTGGATGTTCTAATTTTTGTTCCTGCTCTCCTTCATATTACATAAATTCGACATAGAAAGTATTAAATCGAAAATTAGTTCCACTCATGCTCCTTTACTTAAGCAAAGTATAAAGCAATAATATGTAAATTCTCCATACTCTTCGCTCATTCGCATTGGACACTGTTGTAACCGACTGTAGAGTAATGTATAAGACTTCCAAAAATTTACTCTTCGCACCACTAATTTCTTCATCTGATCCATATCTGAAAACTTGGCATAGGTTGCTCCTTGATCTACAGAACAATGAAACCCGTCTTTTGAATATTGTAAATTTTTGGTCTTCCTTGTCGTCTAAATCTTTAAATTTTTCCTGCATGTCGTTGTAATATTATTTCGTAGCAAGTTGCATCGATTATGGACTGAGTAAGACATATTGAGAGTTCTCATCCTTCTGTCATTCCCATTTATTCTTCAAGGCACATTACGATAAATCGCTACAATGCACTTTCTTGTGCAAACAGCCACTGAAACTGTGAACTTCCTTTACACATTGAACAAATAGCAAACGGTAAACAGCGCTGACATTATGACTCTGCCGCACAGAAGAGAGCTGTGCTTACCAAAAAATGCCACACCCCAGTACGATATTTGTTACAAAATCCCTCCTACTGCTACTAAATATTGGTGAATATCCTTCAGATGCAATTTTTGCGATATTAAAATGTAGACTTTCACGGCCGGAAATATCATGTCCATTTTAATTATCCGGGCTGCTATGCCGTGGTGGGTTGATGAATTCTGTGTCGATTCCCGACGTTTCGTCTCCGACTGCGGGAGACACCTTCAAGGGGGTCCGTAGCTCAATGGAAGGTCCAACACACCCACTGGCTCGCTACTGACTGCCGCTAAATTCCGTGTCCGCGCGCTCCCACGCCGCGGCGTGACGTCACGTGTTTTGAATATGTCAGTGCAATTGGCCGCTGTCCGTCGCCGTCATCGGCGTTGCCATCACCCAGTAGTGGACGGGTGGTACACATCTTCTTTAACACTGGCATACATATACCGTTTAATTTCACACCCTCCTCCTTTCGGTTGAAATTATTTGGGTGTTTAGCGATATCGATTGCCTCCCTGTAGAGCCTTCCGTAATATCCGCTTGTGGCCGCTAGTACTTGCGTCTCCTCGAAACGAATATTGTGGATCCCTGGCTGGAAAGCATGCTCCGCAACAGCTGATCGTTCCGTTTTTCCTCTTCTACAATTTCCCTTATGCTCTTCCAAACGTTTAGAAACAGTTCTTTTAGTGGTACCCACATAAACATCACCACAGCTGCAAGGGATCCTATACACTCCAGTTTTTTCCAGTGGTTTGCGAGCGTCCTTGGCAGGCTTAAGGTATTCCTGTATCTTCCAGGTGGGCTTGTAAATTACGGTAATATTCCGCTTCGTCAAGATCCTCCCTATTCTTTCCGTTACATTTTTAACAAACGGCAGGAAAACTTTAGATTTTGCTGTTGCCTGTACGTCAGTCTGATTTCTGCGTGGCTGCCTCAATGCACGTTTTATTTCGGCGGACGAATACCCGTTCTTCATTAGTGCAGTGTGGAGATGTTCCATCTCAGCGTCGAGCAACTCAGGTTCACAAATATTACTAGCTCTGTCCGCTAACGTCTTGATAACACCCCGCTTCTGTTGTGGGTGGTGGTTCGAATCCCGGTGCACATAACGATCCGTGTGCGTGGGTTGCGGTATACTGAGTGGCCCAAACTGCCATTTTCGTTTCTAAAAACAAGCACATCGAGGAAATGTAACTTGCCGTCTACCTCCTCCTCCATTGTAAACTGAATTCTCGAGTTTATACTGTTCAGATGCTCATGGAACCGGCTTAGTTCCTCCCTACCATGTCTCCACAGCACAAACGTGTCATCCTCGTATCGGAATCATACATTTGGTTTTTTTCTGGCAGTACCTAAGGCCTGTTCTTCGAATTTTTCCATAAAGAAGTTTGCAATTACGGGACTTAGGGGGCTTCCCATAGGCACGCCATCCGTTTGCTCATAAAACTGTTCATTCCACTTGAAGTATGTGGTCGTCAAACGATTCTTAAACAGTTCTGAAATATCGGCAGGAAAAATTCGATCCAGCTGTTGCAATACATCATTAAGTGGAACCATGGTAAACAGCGATACCACATCGAAGCTGACCAATATGTCCTCCGGCTGGACCACTATGCCATTCAATCTGCTGATGAAATGTGTCGAATTCTTTATATAAGAGTCCGAACGGCCCACATGTGGTTTTAGCAGCGTAGTCAAAAACTTGGCTAACGAGTAGGTGGGCGAACCAATGGCACTTAGTATCGGTCTTAACGGCACATTTTCTTTATGTATTTTTGGCAATCCATAAAGCCTCGGTGGTAGGGCAACCGAATTGTAGAGACCTTTCTGTACACTCTCTTCAATGGAGGACTTTTTCATTAACCGCGACACAGTTCTGAGAACGTTGTTAGTGGGGTCCTTATTCAGCTTCCTATATGCTTGCGGATCCAGTAGATCAGTAATTTTACTCCGATAGTCGACCACATCCATAACCACAGTTGCGCTTCCTTTGTCAGCTGGGAGAACCAAAATACTATAGTCGTCATTCAGGACTTTTAAAGCTGTTCTCTCACCCACGCAAGTACTAGCGGTTACAAGCGGATATTAAGAAAGGCTCTACAGGGAGGCTATCGAAATCGCTAAACACCCAAATAATTTCAACCGAAAGGAGGAGGGCGTGAAATTAAACGGTATATGGATGCCGGTGTTAAAGAAGATGTGTACCACCCGTCCACTACTGGGTTATGGCAACGGCGATCGACGGCGACGGACAGCGGCCAATTGCACTGACGTTCTTCCATTGAGCTACGGACCCCCTTGAAGATGTCTCCCGCAGTCGGAGACGAAACGTTGGGAATCGACACAGAGTTCATCAACCGACCACGGCATAGCAGCCCGGATAATTATAATGGACATGATATTTCCGGCCGTGAAAGTGTACATTTTAGTATCAGACGCCTCTAAGGGGAGGCGATATCAAGAGAAGTGCGACGCCTGGAAGGACTCCAGAAGAAGAGAGTGCAGCTTTTGTGTTCCCTCACATTCCTGTCTCGTTGCAGAGCCGTCGGTGTTATACCGAAGTTTCTGAAGATAAAGCGACTGTTCTATTCGGGAAAGGCACAACGCATTTTCAAACGGACTGAGGAGACCTTACTACGAGAGCGCATTCAGCAGACCCGACGGGACTTGGCAAGCACAAACTGTAAGTTAATGTCTCTCCATATTACAATCAGTAATAAACTGTGCAGCGGTGACTGGGATAAAATTGATAGACTACTGCATGATACCATGGGGAAGCGTATGTTGACAACGTCTAGTAGACAGAAGAAGAAGTTTGATAATCTGCTACCTAATGAGACTTTTCGGCATTTAGACGTTTCCCGGACCGTTATCAATTTGTCCAAACGTTCGTTATCTGACAATGAGACATTTGTGCTTGCCAAGTGAGGAAATTTTGCTGTTAGTCCGCGTTTTCCGCCCACGGAAGAAATTATAGCCAGTGTAGAAGCAGGAATTCGCAGTGTGGATTCTGTAACAGCTGAAGAAATCCGTATAGAAACAGTAAGAATATTAGCCAATGCAAAACCGCCGAAAAGTAATATAACTGTGGGTGAGAGAAGAGCTTTAAAACTCCTGAATGACGACGACAGTATTTTGGTTCTCCCAGATGACAAAGGAAGCGCAACGGTGGTTATGAATGTGGCCGACTATCGGAGTAAAATTACGGATCTACTGGATCCGCAAGCATATAGGAAGCTGAATAAGGACCCCACTAACAACGTTCTCAGAACTGTATCGCGGTTAATAAAAAAGTCCTCCATTGAAGAGAGTGTACAGAAAGGTCTCTACAATTCGGTTGCGCTACCACCGAGGCTTTATGGAATGCCCAAAATTCATAAAGAAAATGTGCCGTTAAGACCGATACTAAGTGCCATTGGTTCGCC
This sequence comes from Schistocerca americana, assembly GCF_021461395.2. Lineage (NCBI taxonomy): Eukaryota > Metazoa > Arthropoda > Insecta > Orthoptera > Acrididae > Schistocerca > Schistocerca americana. Next base: position 907,221,110 of record NC_060121.1, read on the forward strand.
CACCTACTCGTTAGCCAAGTTTTTGACTACGCTGCTAAAACCACATGTGGGCCGTTCGGACTCTTATATAAAGAATTCGACACATTTCATCAGCAGATTGAATGGCATAGTGGTCCAGCCGGAGGACATATTGGTCAGCTTCGATGTGGTATCGCTGTTTACCATGGTTCCACTTAATGGTGTATTGCAACAGCTGGATCGAATTTTTCCTGTCGATATTTCAGAACTGTTTAAGGGTCGTTTGACGACCACATACTTCAAGTGGAATGAACAGTTTTATGAGCAAACGGATGGCGTGGCTATGGGAAGCCCCCTAAGTCCCGTAATTGCAAACTTCTATATGGAAAAATTCAAAGAACAGGCCTTAGGTACTGCCAGAAAAAAACCAAATGTATGATTCCGATACGTGGATGACACGTTTGTGCTGTGGAGACACGGTAGGGAGGAACTAAGCCGGTTCCACGAACATTTGAACAGTATAAACTCGAGAATTCAGTTTACAATGGAATAGGTGGTAGACGGCAAGTTACATTTCCTCGAAGTGTTTTTAGAAACGAAAATGGTAGTTTGGGCCACTCAGTATACCGTAACCCACGCACACGGATCGTTATGTGCACCGGGATTCGAACCACCACCCACAACAGAAGCGGGGTGTTATCAAGACGTTTGCGGACAGAGCTAGAAATATTTGTGAACCTGAGTTGCTCGACGCTGAGATGGAACATCTCCACAATGCACTAATAAAGAACGGATATTCGTCCGCCGAAATAAAACGTGCGTTGAGGCAGCCACGCAGAAATCATACTGACGTACAGGCTACTGCAAAATCTAAAGTTTTCCTGCCGTTTGTTAAAAATGTAACGGAAAGAATAGGGAGGATCTTGACGAAGCGGAATATTACCGTAATTTACAAGCTCACCAGGAAGATACAGGAATACCTTAAGCCTGCCAAGCCGGCCGGAGTGGCCGAGCGGTTAAAGGCACTACAGTCTGGAACCGCAAGACCGCTACGGTCGCAGGTTTGAATCCTGCCTCGGGCATGGATGTGTGTCATGTCCTTAGGTTAGTTAGGTTTAAGTAGTTCTAAGTTCTAGGGGACTTATGACCACAGCAGTTGAGTCCCATGGTGCTCAGAGCCATTTGAACCATTTTTTAAGCCTGCCAAGGACGCTCGCAAACCACTGGAAAAAGCTGGAGTGTATAGGATCCCATGCAGCTGTGGTGATGTTTATGTGGGTACCACTAAAAGAACTGTTTCTAAACGTTTGGAAGACCATAAGAGAAATTGTAGAAGAGGAGAAACGGAACGATCAGCAGTTGCGGAGCATGCTTTCCAGCCAGGGATCCACAATATTCGTTTCGAGGAGACGCAAGTACTAGCGGCCACAAGCGGATATTATGGAAGGCCCTACAGGGAGGCAATCGAAATCGCTAAACGCCCAAATAATTTCAACCGAAAGTAGGAGGGTGTGAAATTAAACGGTATATGGATGCCGGTGTTGAAGAAGATGTGTACCACCCGTCCACTACTGGGTGATGGCAACGGCGATCGACGGCGACGGACAGCGGCCAATTGCACTGACATATTCAAAACACGTGACGTCACGCCGCGGCGTGGGAGCGCGCGGACACGGAATTTAGCGGCAGTCAGTAGCGAGCCAGTGGGTGTGTTGGACCTTCCATTGAGCTACGGACCACCTTGAAGATGTCTCCCGCAGTCGGAGACGAAACGTTGGTCCGGCCGGTGTGACCCTGCGGTTCTAGGCGCTTCAGTCTGGAACCGCGTGACCGCTACGGTAGCAGGTTCGAATCCTGCCTCGGGCATGGATGTGTGTGATGTCCCTAGGTTATTTAGGTTTAATTAGTTCTAAGTTCTAGGCGACTGCTGACCTCAGAAGTTAAGTCGCATAGTGCTCAGAGCCATCTGAACCATTTGAACGAAACATTCGGAATCGACACAGAATTCATCAACCGACCGCGGCATAACATCCCGAATAATTATAATGGACATGTATTTTTGCGATGTTAATGTTTTTGTTTTTCGTGCCCTACAACACCTACTAAATTAAAAAGACCTGAGCTCAAGTTATAACAGATATGATTTCAACGTCTCCGTTCATCTTGATTCGTGTGTCGTTCGACAACGTCTCAAACTTACCTGTTTAGCTGAAACCCATATTTCGTAAATCTCTCATCACTCCTTAAGGCATCTCACTCTCTCTCAGTTTCAAATGCATTTAAAGTGAGTGAAGTACATTCGACAATGTAGTTCACAAGTAAATAAATCGGGAGGTGTCGAACAATTGGACGGTTATCTTGAATACCAGCGCAGGTAAGCGAAATAAACTGGTAAGAATCTCAACTTATGTTCACAGTCTACATAAACTTCAATAACTCCACACGAGGTAACGTGGGTTTAGAAACAAATCCTTTTCAAAGGATCGTGTGTCTTTATATGACCATCCACATGCCCTACAAACCCACGTTCAGAAAAAACTAAACGCTTTGAACGACTAGAGACGGGACATTCATATTCCCAGAACACATTATTATGTTCTGCAGAAATGACAGAAATAACTAGCATTTCAGTCGCCTCCGTTCAGCACGTGTCCTAGTAAGCTCAGGGTTCGCCGTGGGCCCTCACTAGTTGTTCCGTGCATGATGACATCGACGCGTATAAGGCGCAAATGGCGTCCTGTGGTTTTTTATTTTATTGTTATTTTGACACCTGAACAATCAAGTAGGCTGTCAGTAGCACAATACGCCGCTCTTCAGCCGAAGAGAGTACATGGAGATAAACAAAGAAGAGACATCACTTAGAAAAACGGTGGGAAAAAACAGGAGACACAAGAACATAAAAGCACAAGAAGCCGTTCACACTTGATGACAATCCACACTACGAACTGGAGACCCGACGCACAAACACTGAAGAAGACGATGACACTGGTGAACAATGGAGCGTGACGGCGAAACTGAACACTAAACATGACGGCACACACGATACACTGATGGCGGTGATCTCCGGCGCGCGAATGTCCGCTGAGCGTGTGCGAGTCCGGGGACCTGCCAAGAGGTGAACAGGGTTGAGGAGGGGGAGAGGGGAGGAAAAGAGGATGCCACGGCTTAGGAGACGGGGACAGGAGGATAAGGACAGGGGAGGGGAGGCCCGGGGGACGAGGGGGGAGAAAAGGAGGAGGGAGGGAAAAGGGAGAGAAGGGAGGGAGGGTGCCCAGAGGAGTAAGTACAGGAGGAGGGTGGGAGGATCAAAGTTGGTAGGAGGGGTAGATGGAGGGGAGGAGGGCATCATCAGGGAGAGGGAGCTGGCGGAAGCCACCTTGGGAGAGGGTAAGGAGGGTGGAGAGATGGAGACCGGGCGGGACGTGGGAATACAGGCGCGGCAGCGGGCGGGGCGGGGATGGGAGAGGAGCGGGGAGACGAGCGGGTGAGGAGGATCTAGTTTACGGGAGGTGAACAGGATCCGTATCCTTTCAAGGAAAAGGAGGAGGTGGGGGAAGGGGATGAGATCATACAGGATCCGTGTGGGGGAGGGGAGACGGATGCGATAGGCGAGGCGGAGAGCATGGCGTTCCAGGATTTGGAGGGATTTATAAAAGGTAGGGGGAGCGGAGATCCATGCTGGATGGGCATAAGAAAGGAGGCGTCCTGTGGTATAGCCATCCATGCTTTATTCGCTTCGTTCCAAAGTTCATTTGTAGTGGTCGGCGTTGGGTCACGACGCTGCACCCGTCGTTTCACCATAACCCACACATGTTCGATTGACGATAAGTCAGGTGTTCTGGCTGGCCAGGGCAAAAAGCTGACATCCTGTGACACCAAGAAGGCACGCATTTGTGCAGCAACATGTGGTCGTGCATTGGTGAGCCGTGGTGCGCCTTTTCTGGCCCACCAGCTCTTTGTCACGACTATCGATTACCTGGCTGTACTACGATCATTGCCCCTGTTGTGATCTGCTGGCGCGTATTTGTGGTAGGCGAGTTGATCGTCGGACTCGCTACGAGGTGCTAGGACGTGCTTGAGGGGACGACGAAGCAAACACGCGGGCTCGGGTAGCGGTGGCGCGGCCGGTCTACCTTGAAAGACGGTCGCGAGTTTGAGGTGGACCTGTGTGGTGTTAACTTCGGGCGCTGCTCGTCGCATTGCCTTGGGGCCTGTTTTCTCGGAGAGACCCATCCCTCGAGACCATCTCGAACAGCGCTCTCCATCGTACGTGTAAGTGGTTTTGGGGCCTTCGTTTCGTCAAACGATTTGCGTTGCAGCGAGTGTTGTTGAAATAAGAGCAGCCGGCAGAGCTGTATGCAGACTAGCAGCTACTATTTGCTTTAAAATCCGCTGGTTGGATAACTGTTAAAAGGCAGATTAACACGAAGGTGTGCGTGTGATTTAGGGTTATTGCCACAAAGTGACGTCCCTGATACATTGCTTTAAAAGAAAAAACAATATCTTGCAACCAGTTATTCTGTTATTAGTGAAACTTATATTTGTAAAGCTAGTCATTTATATGTACTTCCTTATATACGTGCACTCATTGAATGCACTCAACAGTATTTGGTTTGTGTATTTTATTATCAATTTCTTAGCGTTTATTGATTGATGTTTGGTCACCAACTGTGACTTTTGGTTGCACCCAACAGCACCCCACATCGTAAGGGGTCGAGTTGGCGCTGTATGTTCTGTGAGAATGCAGGCACTGCAATGCCGCTCCAACTGTCTGCAGGGAGCGAAATGCGGCCATCATTTATAAACAAATAGAACCTGGATCCGACAAAAAGCACTATTTGATGGCATTCCTGTCCAATGTGACGTCACTCCATACACCATTAGAATCTAGCATACTTTTGCAGATTCATGAAAGGTAAGCGGAGAAGTGGACGACGCGCTCGTAACTGGTGCCGCTATAAACAGCGACGCACTTTCACCCCTGATAATGTACGACGTGTTACACTGTTGCAATGTTGCACCAGAGCCGAGGAGGACGTAGATCGCTCCTGCAATGCCATTTGGCTCTAAGCACTATGGGACTTAACATCTGAGGTCATCAGTCCCCTAGAACTAACCTAAGGACATCACACACATCCATGCCCGAGGCAGACTGAAGCGCCTAGAACCGCATTGCCACACCGTCCGGCAATGCCATTTGGATGAGGTGTTGATCTTCTCGAGGGATTGCCTGGGTGGTGCAAGGTGACCCATTTCGACGTGTTGTCTGGCCTTCCGTGAACCATTCTACACACATCTGTTGCACTGCCGAAACACTTGATCCTATACGAGCAGCAATTTCCCGGATGAATGCATCGGGTTCTCTCATGCTAATAATGCGCACTCTTTCAAACTCACTGATTGCAGGGTACGGTTCGCGCACATATCTGCGAGACATTATATGCCTGCCCGTATGTCACACTGATCCACTTCCTTCGTTTTATAACGACAACTAGAGGTAACTGTAATTGTTAAATTTACTTACATGGTATTTTAGTGGGTTGATAGTAGCACTCTTTTCGTGGATAGTTAATGAAGGGAACTTTAATTGTTAAATTTACTTACATGGTATTTTAGTGGGTTGATAGTAGCACTCTTTTCGTGGATAGTTAATGAAGGGAGTGATAGCAGATCTATATTATTTAAATTCCAACGTAAGAAACCCAAACTATGTCTGAAGGCTGTTTTTGGATTTACTTCTTGCACTACTGGTCGTGGAAGCTATTTTCTTCGTCACTAATGTATGTTGTGAGTTACTGTATTCTCAGCACAACCCGCTGCCAGAACACCCGCTCCACCAAAATCCTACACTCCACATCCAATGATCAGTCCACGTATTGAGTCACTGACCTCTCCTGCTCGACCCATTCTTCTGTTACTACATCTTCACATTTTACCGGTGGGTGGTACTGCGCCGCGATATTGATGTTGACGTTGGACCGGCGAGCCGACATGTTTCAAATGTCAATCATTTCTGCAGAACATACTAATGTACATGTCCTGTGAACATCAATGTCCTGTCTCTAGTCGTTCAAAGCGCTCCGTTTTCTCTGAACATGAGTGTACGAAAGAAAATCACTGCATATTATCCTTAAAGCGAGAATTGTTGTTCGATGTGTGGAAGAGCAATAAGCTAAACAACTTGAAATCTTGGATGACTGAAATGAAATTCTGTATTGTTCCCAAGTGTTTTGAAAATTTCAGAGGACGAACAAGGATCTTACACTTCCCCGTTAGCCTCGACTGAAACTTAAAAAGTGGTATCGCCGAAACAAAGTATTGCGTGTAGCCTAAAAATCACATGACTTGCAATCAACTAAATGCAGCGCGAGCATGTGAGGAAGCAGCAGTATCACTGAAATTCAAAACGAAGTCAAGAATCTCAAGACAAAGCGTCTGTAATACGAGGTACAATCGGCACGTCGACATCACAGCAGCAGGTGAAAGGCAAGAGCGTACAGAGGAGAGCGCACTGTGCATAGTACAGAGAGACCGTTTGTTTGCAGGCCATGCAGCCTCGCAAACCGATTTTGTCGTCAACAATCTTTACTATATCAGTCCCGTCAAAGCCCCGACAAACTTGCTAAGACACCGCTCAGTTTTTACGCAGAGTTGTGTTGCATCAGATGATGGATAAGTGACTAAGGATCCTTTCAGACGAAGTGTCTATCGAAGTGCATAGGAATATGCAGCGTGAAAGGTGTCTAATAACAGACACTTTCACACTATGACGAACCCAATTTCCATTACCGTAAGAGAAAAAGCCATTTTTATACACCCACATACTGATACGAATAACATTAACGTTTTCTTCTACTTTGAATGATCTTGATTCACGTACTGAACATAATACTGAAACGTCCCCTTTGAACAATTATACATGACTGTGCTTAAACTGACACACAATATTTTTAGCGCAACGCAATCTGACTTTCAGTAATCCCTACAAAAGAATGGCCCTGACTAACATTAACCTACACCTTTCACAAATCAGTTACCTCACAAAAATCTTCGTTACTCGAACTACTGCAATACAGCGAGCGCCACTGCTGCCAGCTAAATAAAAGATTCAAACTACGGAAGGCACTAACTACTGATAGGCATAGTTAGCAAATGACAGATTTTAATAGAGAACAAACAATGTATTTACCTTAATAGTGTTGAAAACGCATAATATACATAGCAGTTCATGACATACAGTCTTACAAATTTCAAAACTCCGCCATCTCTCTCCCCACATCCACCACTGCTGGCGGCTCACCTCCAACTGCGCAACGCTACGCGCTGTTCACATCCAGCTGCCGCTGCCCAACACTACAATGGCAGACAACAGTGCAAACTAGCCACAGACAGCACACAGCACAGCCAGTGATTTTCATACAGAGCGCTACGTAACGTTGCCAATAAGAAAACATAAACAGCCTACTTACAATACAACATACACTATGTGATCAAAAGTATCCGGACACCTGGCTGAAACAACTTGCAATTTCGTGGAGCCCTCCATCGGTAATGCTGGAATTCAGTATGGTGCTGGCCCATCCTTAGCCTTGAAGACAGCTTCCACTCTCGCAGGTATACGTTCTATCATGTGCTGGAAGGTTTCTTGGTGAATGGTAACCATTCTTCTCGGAGTGTTGCACTGAGGAGAGGTATCGATATCGGTCGGTGAGGCCTGGCACGAAGTTGGCGTTCCAAAACATCCCAAAGGTGTTCTATTGGATTCAAGTCAGGACTCTGTGCAGGCCAGTCCATCACAGGGATGTTACTGTAGTGTAACCACTCCGCCATAGGCCGGGCCTTATGAACAGGTGCTCGATAGCGCGGAAAGATGCAATCGCCATCCCGGAATTGTTCTTCAACACTGGGAAGCCAGACGGTGCTTAAAACATCAATTTAGGTCTGTACTGTGAAAGTGCCAAGCAAAACAACAGGGGATGCAAGCTCCCACCATGAAAAACACGACCACACCATAACATCACCGTCTCCGAATTCTACTGTTGGCACTACCCACGCTGGCTGATGACGTTCACCAGGCATTCGACATACCCACGCCCTGCAATCGGATCGCCGCATTACTTACCTTTATTCGCCATTCCACATAACGTTTTTCCACTGTTCAATCGTCTAATTTTTAAGCTCCTTACACCAAGCGAGGAGTCGTTTGGCATTTGCCGGCGTGATTGGTGGCTTATGAGCAGCCGCTCGACCACGAAATCCAAGCTTTCTCACCTCCCGCCTAACTGTCGTAGTACTTGCAGTGGATCCTGATGCAGTTTGGAATTCCTGTATGATGGTCTCGATAGATGTCTGCCTGTTACACATACGACCCTCTTCAACTGTCCGCGCTGTCTATCAGTCAACAGATGAGGTCGTCCTGTACGCTTTTGTGCTGTACGTATCCGTTCACGTTTCCACTTCAGTATCACTTCCGAAACAGTGGATTTATGGATGTTTAGGAGTGTGGAAATCTCGTGTACAGACTTATGATACAAGTGATACCCAATCACCTGACCACGTTCGAAGTCCATGAGTTCCGCGTGCCGGCCTCTGTGACCGAGCGGTTCTAGGCGCTTCTGTCTGGAACCGCCCGACCGCTACAGTCGCACGCTCGAATCCTGCCTCGAACATGGATGTGTGTGATGTCCTTAGGTTCGTTAAGTTTACGTAGTTCTAAGTTCTAGGGGACTGATGACCATAGATGTTAATTCCCATAGCGCTCAGAGCCATTTGAACAATTTTGAACCACAGTGGCCGGCGTCAACGTAAACTCTGACATTATACAACTGTGCACAATCACTAGACAGAACCCTTTCCTCTCGCCCTCAGTTTTTTATGTTGAAATTTCATATTCGCATTGTTCAAAAATGCCTTGTGTGTTGCCTGTTTCTTATTAAACGAGTGTTGTAATGAATAACAGCATCTATAATATCAACATTTTTGCCACTCATTTCATTGCTTAAGCTAAATATATGAGCTTCCTTTGAAATGTTTTCATGTGACTCTATGAAGAACATATCTTTTTAACTGAGTCTGTAGTCGACTCCTATTTAAGCAGAGCTGTTCTGTCTCCTGGTACATTTAATTTTAATCACGCTTGACTCTTCCATTCAGGCTAAGGCCAATTAAGACTGCTGTTGGAGAACAGTTTGATGCTTTTGGAAACGCTCAGGACAGCGACTTGGTTTAGTTGGGCGTTCCGATTTTAAGCCACACCGGCCACCGACGCAGGATCCGTTTCCCGAGCCGGTTCGTCGTAGGCCCATTACACTATGACTCCTTTGACTAAATGTAAGACGCGCGTCCATAATTGTGATTTGATGAGTTGCAGGCCTAGCCGACTGGTTGCAGTGTGAGCCTGTCTCATTGATTTTACTAGGAATGTTCTAAAAATTTCAGTAACGACTGTACCCATGTCTATAAAATCAGGCATTTGTCAACTTGTAAAATCAATCTTCACAGCATGAAGTGTGATGACAGGAAACTTTAAAACTTTATGCAGGCCCGTAGTAGAAGTCAAGCTTTGGTCTTGGTTCGTAATGTATCACCAGAGTAGCTATTTCATTGTGAAATACTTTAGTAAACTGTGGTATCCCATTCTTGCACATGCTTTACTTTACCGTTGGTTGCAGGATAGCCACTGTCAAAAGAACCAGAGAGGCAGGGGTAATCAGAAAATTTGCATTGCTCTGTATTCAGTTATTGAGTATCTATATCGATAAGAGACTGTTTCTGATAAGAAAACACCTTCATTTAAATTTGGCTCTATAACAGAGTTTTAATATATCAGAAAGCTTTAAGTTAACCATGGGTGACACGTACAACGCGTCTCACGTAATAAGAACAGTTAAACTGATAGGACACAATACTGTAGTAAACAGCGACTAATAATTTAGCAAGAAACGAAGTTCCCAACAGAATCTTGTCACACTTTAAAACTTCAGTTACATCGATGATGAAATTCTCCGGAGCTGCCAGCCGCATCAAATGGTTTAAAATCCACGAGCTTCCGACCGTGCATTTCTTGGCCATTGTCAAGTGATATGTGTCTAATGGTTGCTGTCGCTGTCATTATATAGTCTCGCTGCTTTGTTTGATGTCACTGGTGCTCGCTCCAGCGCCATATAAGGTAATGTTTTCGTTACGCACCCACCGTACCCCTTCAACCTTCCTATGGCTGGGTCCTAACACATGCTTATCTGCATACCGCCGTGTTTGTTGTGGAGTTGTAAGAAATTTTTACCTCGATTGCTTCATTTCAGACGCTGTTTCAGACCGGAGGTTCTCAACAAAATCGGCGAAGAAAGTAATACATTGAAAACAGTGCTCGAAGGATTGTCATGTGTTAAAACATCAGGAAATAATTTCCATGGTACTTGAGGTGGCTGTAAAGGGGGGAAAATCTAAAGAAAGACTGGAATATATTCAACAAAAAAGTGAGTTGTAAGTGCTGCTTTGAGATGAAGAGGCTGGCAAAGGAGAGGAACTAACTACAGGCTGCAAAAAATCAGTAATGCGATTGATAACCCAAAAACAAAAAATTCAACGAAAATGACTATCAAATTTCTGTCTGTAGACTCCACACAGTAAATACCTCCTCCCGTGTGGGTTAAGAATTTTGTCTGAATTTGTTTTTAGAGATGAAGCTGTGCCGCAAATCACGGTTCAGGCGATAAGTGGTGTAAGTTTGCGGCCCCTGTTCATTACTCTGGGTATTCTGACATTGGCCTCTCAATACATGTATTCTTTAATGTCATTTCTTCTTGACAGCATCAGCTCACACCCAAGAATTAGCAGCTTTCACTCAGTTAATACTGAACAGTGTGTTCGTCATAGTTCGATTCCTCTTTCTCTTAATGTCGCTTGCAGTGTTAATTTCAGTTCCCGCCACGCGCCATCTTTTGTTTACTAGCGATTCCTAGGGGTCGCTTTGTGCTCTGTGCGGAGCGGTTTCTCGTAGTACGCGCAGCAGGGGGTGACGGAAAGGCCGGCAGTGGGGAATGGTCGTGAGTACTGCGATCGTTGTCGACGCTCCTTGCGCAGTGTGGACGTGGCCTCGACAAGGTTACTGGCTTCGGGACGTAATAGTTGTGCGTGATTCAAGACCTTATCGAAATTCTATCAGTTCTGTTTCCTCTATGTTGCCGGTGTGGAGGCAAGAATGTGTCTCGTTACCGGTAGCTATTCGTCAGAGTTTGCATCAGTCAAAGTAAGACCTATCATACACCTTTGTTCAGCGGTGGTTGACATTCACATTTCGCTAAAACGCTGATTCACTAACTCGGCCATATTGCCGAAGTTATTCGTCGTGCCTATTGTTGACTGTTCCTATCAGATGCCTTAGTATTCTCTTCCGTTTCTTCCACTGTGTGCTGTTGAGGTTCATTTCAGTGTTAATATTCAGTCCAATATATTAGAAATGAACTGTTGTTGTCTTGTGGTTGAGTCCTGGGTTTGTTTGAATCGATAACCAGGAGGTCTCATACCACTCACGATGCACGTCATGCAACCAACATAAATGTGACTTAAATTTGCATTTGTTTAACTTGTTTATTAAGTTTTCTACGACATTTTAGGTAATTAGTTAAATAACTAATAACTCCGCTGCAGAGTGAAAATCTCATTCTGGAAACATCCCCCAGGCTGTGGCTAAGTCATGTCTCCGCAATATCCTTTCTTTCAGGAGTGCTAGTTCTGCAGGTTCGCGGGAGAGCTTCTGTAAAGTTTGGAAGGTAGGAGACGAGGTACTGGCAGAAGTAAAGCTGTGAGTACCGGGCGTGAGTCGTGCTTCGGTAGCTCAGTTGGTAGAGCACTTGCCCGCGAAAGGCAAAGGTCACGAGTTCGAGTCTCGGTCGGGCACACAGTTTTAATCTGCCAGGAAGTTTCAACTATTTTATACTTTAAATTATGTAAAACTTGTTCTGCCCGTGAAATGGGGTTTTGACATGCGATGTTCTCCTTTTTGGGGTTTTGGTCAAGTCCACCTTATCTCATCTTACTGGTCTCTTAAGTGCCTCAGCACTCACAACAGTCGTACGGGGTATACCTAGTTCAATACTTAGGTTAATTAATAGTAATTTTATTTGGTTCATTCCAGTCTTCTCATTTCTTGAGTGACTACTAGGTCTTGTATTTTCTACCCTTACTCTGGAAGTGTGAATGCAAAGATTTATTGGCGGGTCTCTTCCTATATGCCGTTACAGTTGCCCGGCTCCTGGTGGATGTTACGATTTATATCGTGATCTGTTGGTTCTTCAGCAAATCGCCTCAGTTAACGAGTTTAGCACCTTGTGGAGGTCAATCTTACCCTTTCTTTACCTGCCTCAGCCTTAGGGAGGGCTTTAATTCCTCAAGCTAGCTTAAGGTCAGCGCCGGTCCATTAGGATTCCTTTGATCTTATATAATTTTATATGGCTCTACAGAGTAACTTGTTGTGGTCGAGTTTAATAAGTTGGTTTTATACGGCCAATGTGATCATAAAATGATGCTTTTAAGAATAATTTGTATCCCTTTTTATATGTTGAATTGTTCAGGGTGAAACAGACTTGTGTTAGAAGCCCGTTTATATATATTTATCATACTTTAAATTTATTATGCTGTTTCCATGATTTAATGTATATGCCCCCTTTAATGGGTGCTACATTTATCCTGTCTTATTTAGTGTCTAAGTAAGCCGACTGAAGTATCACTTTCAAATTAAACTAACTGATCCGGCTTCCTGTAACACGTGAATTTGCTTAGTTCTCCGTGTTCTACGATTTATCTCGTCGAATTATGTTTCAGTGGTATAATGTATACCAGTCAAATCTGAACCAAGTTGTTCTCCTGTTTAACCGTTTATTCGATAATTTTCGTGAAATTTAAAATTACTAAATTTGAAAGCCTTAATCTGTTTGTGTAAATTGTTGTCAGTATAGCTGTGACTTATCTAACCAATTGCAACACGTAACTGTTGGTGTTTTAACTGGTTGTGTTGCAATAAATGCAAACTTAAAGTGAAGGTTGTGGGTGAATCATATTCCACGGTTTCCTCATCCTCAGTAATGCTACAATTAAAATTTTTTTGTTAAATCTTGTGTTAAGGTTTTTCGGTGAGTTACTGGGAGAAAAGAAAAGGAGGCGCTCCAAATACTAGGCAGAAATCCAATCTGCAGAAAGGAGTGCTGCATCAATTTTCAATAAGCTGCCACGAGTACTCAAAAATGTTATCAGTAATCCACGCGCTTTCAAGTCGAAACTGAAGAGTTTCCTCGTATCCTTCTATTCTGTCGAGGAGTTCCTTGAAAATTTAAGCGGATTCCTGTGTTATATTGTTGACTGTATTTATTTACATAATCTTATGGCTTGTCTTTCTTTGGGTTCATAAATATTTTATTTTACCTATTATTACTTTTATGTTGTAATTTCATGCACAGACACGTTCCACGACCATGGAGAGTTTTTGCTCCTCATTTTGGTCCAATGGGACTAGATGTGTAAAAAGAAAGAAAAAATAAATGAGTTCCATAATAATAGAAGCAACAAAAGGGCCTAGAAAATTTCTGTAACAATTTTTATTCAATTTTTTTGCAAAACATTTTCAGTTTTTTTGCTCTCTGCCTGGCCTGTACCAAACTGCTTACTGCATTCACTGTGCTATGGGACTGCCATGGCAACGACGAAGAGGTGATCGTTTTAGCCGTGGTAGGCAGCCTTGGCGGCAGCGAGAGCTCCGGGCGCCCCCAGGAGGCCGGGGGCGAGGGCAGCCACAGAAGGCCCGACAGCTGGGCCAACGGCTGCGACGGCGGGGGCGGCGACCACGGCTGCCGGGGCGGCGACCACCCTGGGGGCGGCGTATGCCGCAGCAGCCGCGGCGGCGAGGGCGGCGCCGTTGATGGCGGCGTCGCGCGCCCTCGTCTGGGCGACGGCCGTCAGGTGGGCGGATCTGGCGGCGGCCACGTCAGGGGTGTCCAGGTTGTAGCCGCCGGGCCCGACGACGATGTTGGCGGGGCCATAGGCGGCGAGGCCGGGGTGGATGCCGCCCACCAGGACGGGGGCGGGCTGGACGGCGACGCCAGGGCCGGCGAGCACGGGGGCGGCAGCAGCGACGGCAGGGGCGGCGATCCCTGCTCCCAGGTAACCCGGCTTGGCCAGAGCCACGGTCATGAGGGCACTCAGGACGATCTGCAAAGATTTCATGGTCACTCTTCTGTGATACTGTACCACCACCAATAGCTCAGATAACGACTCTCGGTTGTACTCTCCAACAAATATTCCTTTTCATCAGCTGAAATCTACATTCACAGGTTCATCTGAGTCTTGATGCTTAGCTGGATAAAAATTTTTTGCTACCATATCGCTGGAGATTAAATTCTCAAACTTTCGACAAGTGGCACCGATATCGCTCGCAGGCTTAAGACTTCTGACTGCTGGCATAGGCCAAGTGCCTGCGAAGATTCCATTACTGCGCATATGAGCGTTCGGGGATGGGCTTTGGACATTGGAAGGAAACAGAAGAAAGGGCTTGACACTTGCATGTGTACAGCATTGGTAGCTCTGAATATGGAGCCACGCCTTCCGTCCGCTCAAATCTTTGTAACTAACAATAACAACACTCAGTACTCAACAACCAGTCAAATTTCAGAAGCCGCGACATCATCGCGAAAAAACATCGACCCGTATACGTAATAAGTTTTCTTTAATTTACTTCTATGGTCACAAACTTTTTGCTAACGGATTACCGGTTTCGGTCTTTAACTACCAGCATCAGATCTGTTTCATAAAAACAAAGTCCTAATGTACTGCAGCCATAGTGCATGAAACAGATCTGATGATGGTCATTAAAGACCGAAACCTGTAATCTGTTAACAAAAAGTTTGTGACCATAGACGTAAATTAAAGGAAATTTATCACACAAAATTATACATTCGTCAGCCAGGACATTATCACCACTGCCACGGCGACGTTGGATGCCGCGTAGTGGCGTTGCGTGCACGTGACGCGGTAATAAAAGTGTGTAAGCGGAGCTGACACTGACGGCATATCACCCTAACGAAGATATGGGCTACAAATGGGGAAATCCATTGAGATAAGCGACTTTCACAAAGGGCAGATTATTCTTACGCAGATACCTCGAAAACTGCAGAGCTGCCTCGAATGTTGACGTGCTACTGTCGTGAGCATCTACAAAAGGAGGTAAGACATTGAAAGTACTATTAGGCCCTAAATGGTTGACGTCCGCGACCCTACACAGAACTTGGGGTTCGGAAGCTTATATGCTCTATAGGATAGATGGTGATCTGCTGTACGATGCTGGTGCACGCAGAAGTGTTTTGTAGCAAACCATTCGTTGTACGTTGTTGAACATGTAGCTCCGCAGCAGACCACCCTTATATGTTCAGTGTTGACCTAACAACATCATAAAGTACGACTGCAGTGTGCACGGGTCCATCGGGATTGACTGTCGATCACTGGAAACGTCCCAGCTCTACGGGCGAATCACATTTGTGTTACAGAGGTCGATTGTCGTATCCACAATCGCCGTCATCGAGGTGAACAGCGTCTTGAAATGTGCAGCGCGTCAAGGGTACAAGCTAATGGGAACAGTATTGTGCTATGGGAGTCATTTTCCTGCGCTTGCATGAGACTTGTGTAGTAATCGAAGACACGCTGACAGCTGCTAACCACGTGCATCCTTTCATGCTTGATGTCATCCGTGACGGCGATGTCATTTTTCATTAGTATAAGTGTCCGTATATCGCAGGCAGAAACGTGCTACAGTGGTTTGAGAAACACTATCGAGAACGCACATCGATGTCTCGACGACCAAATTCCCCTGACGTAAGTCCTATGGAAGCTATGTGGGTCGCTATCGTTCACTATCACCTGGTACGCAAATCAGTAACCCGTTATTTACTTGAATTACATGACCTGTGCGAAGACATGTAGTGCCACATACCTGCAGAAATCTACCAATAAAATGTCAGCTTCCTGATCGCAGAATCATTGCTGTATTGCGTTCCAAAGACGGACAAACAACCTATTAATCATATGGTCATAATGTTTTTACTCATCAGAGTAACATAGCCACACGAGGGTGCTCTATTCGCAACTACGAATTTCACGTCAGTACAGACGCTTCTTCAGGTTTATAAGAGTTATGTTTCCATGCTGCAGATGGACACACTACGCAGTTCCAGCTTTGGGGAAGTTAGCCTCGTTAGCAATCAAACCACATTGGCGGGTTGTCATTTTGGAATTGAGTACAGCTGGAAGATGCTTGTTAAAATGTACAGAGCATGTAAACTTGAAGAGGCGTCCCTGCTGACGCGAAATTGCTAATTACGAATAAATCACCTTCATATAGCTATGCGGCTTTTGGAAACACTTCACCATTCTTGACTTTTTAATTGTAATTTTTATGACAACCTGACTAGTTATTGAGTGTTGTTATTGTTATTCGCTATGTATCTGAGCTGTGATTGCCCTTCACAGAAAACTTTTGTAAAATCATTGCACCGGCATCCGACCATCACTATGGCAGGCCGTTTAGCTCACCTCCTCAGGTTTGGGTTAATTCGGGTTACCTCTGGAAATTTCTGGATACTGCCGTTACTCGCATACAAGGCAGACACCTTACCTATCCCTGCTCTCAAAATGCTTTAGCTAGTGAGAACTATAATGCTGAAAGCTGTAGAAAGCTCTAGCATTTTATCTCAAGTTATGTAGCTTGAAGTCGAAGAACGTTTTCTCCCATCACAGAGTCTTACGGTTTAGCACACTCCTGAAGTGCTTGGTTACAGTAATGAAATGATAATATTCCATATCATTGATATTTTAATCGATTTTAGAAGTAATGTAAGTAATTTACTTATCATAGAATAAAATAACGTACCACTGATGATATGGAAACTATTAGAAGGCAGCGGAAATAAAGCGTGTCTCAGTTGTTTGTAACAGGTATGTAAGATTTTTAGCTTTACATTGTGACTATATTGATGTTTTCATAAATAATTCATTGTACCATTTGATGACAGGTTTCACTGCCTTTCCTTTCTCAGAGATCACACATACACTGAGCTGACAAATGCCATGGGATACCGACGTGCAGGTGTACAAGTGGCTTTATTATCGCGTACAAAAGGTATAAAAGGCAGTGGATTGGCGGAGTGTGATCTACACTCAGATGAGTCATGTAAAAAGGTTGCCGACATCGTGTGGCCGCACGAAGGGGATTAACAGGATTTTAACTGAAATGGTAGTTGGAGCTAGATGTGTGGGACATCCCATTTCGGAAATAGTTAGGCGATTCACCATTTCGGAAATAGGTAGGCGATTCAGTATTCCGATATCCG
The DNA here is from genome assembly GCF_021461395.2 of Schistocerca americana. Taxonomy (NCBI): domain Eukaryota; kingdom Metazoa; phylum Arthropoda; class Insecta; order Orthoptera; family Acrididae; genus Schistocerca; species Schistocerca americana. Next base: position 907,238,440 of record NC_060121.1, read on the forward strand.
CAGAGTCAAGAATGTGTCGAGAAATCAGATTTCAGGCATTACCTCTCACCACTGACAGCGCAGTGGCCGGCGGCCTTCACAAACGGCCAAGGACAGCGTCGTTTGGGTAGAGTTGTAAGTGCTAACAGACAAGCAACACTGCGTGAAATAACCACGGAAATCAATGTGGGACGTACGACGAACGTATCCTTTATGACAGTGCAGGGAAATTAAGCGTTGATGGGCTACGGCAGGAGACGACCGACGCGAGTGCCTTTGCTAACAGCACGACATCGCCTGCAGCGCCTCTCCTGGGCTCGTGACCACACCATTTGGGTACCAGAAGACTGGAAGACTGCGGCCTGGTCAGTTGAGTTCCGAGTTAAGTTGGGAAGAACTGACAGCAGGGTTCGAGTGTGGCGAGACCCCGTGAATCATGCGCCCAAGTTGTCAACAGGCACTGTGCAAGCTGGTGATGGCTCCATGATACTGTCGCCTGTGTTTACATGCAACTGAAGGAGTTTTCTGGTCCAAATGAACGATCATTGATTGGAATTAGTTATGTTCGGATGTTTGTGGACCACTTGCAGCCACTCTTGCATTCAATGTTCCAAAACGACGATCGAATTTTTTTGGATCAAAATGCATCATGTCACCAGGCTACAATTGTCCGCGATTGGTTTGAAGAACATCCTGGGTAATTCGAGTGAATGATTTGGCGACCCTGATCGGCCGAAGTGAATGCCACCGAACATTTATGGGAAATAGAATGAAATTTTCATTCTACAGCGGAGTGTGCGCTGATATGAAACTTCCTGGCAGAATAAAACTGTATGCCGGAGCGAGACTCGAACTCGGATCCTTTGCCTTTCGCGGGCAAGTGCTCTACCGACTGAGCTACCCAAGCACGACTCACGCCCAGTCCGCACAGCTTTAATTCCGCCAGCACCTCGTCTCCTACCTTCCAAACTTCACATAAGCTCACCTGCTACCCTGCAGAACTAGCACTCCTGTAAGAAAGGACATTGCGAAGACATGGCTCAATCTTCCAGGAAGTTTCATCTCAGCGCACACTCCGCTGTAGAGTGAAAATTTCATTCTAGAAACATCACCAGGGCTGTGGCTAAGCCATGTCTCCGAAATATCCTTTCTTCCAGGAGTGCTAGTTCTGCAGGGTTCGCAGGAGAGCTTCTGTGAAATTTGGAAGGTAGGAGACGAGATACTGGCAGAAGTTAAGCTGTGAGGACGGGGCGTGTGTCGTGCTTCGGTAGCTCAGATGGTAGAGCACTTGGCCGCGAAAAGCAAAGGTCCCGAGTTCGAGTCTCGGTCCGGCACACAGTTTTAATCTGCCAGGAAGTTTCATCTCAGCGCACACTCCGCTGCAGACTGAAAATTTCATTCTAGAAACATCACGCAGGTTGTGGCTAAGCCATGTCTCCGCAATATCCTTTCTTTCAGGAGTGCTAGTTCTGCAGGGTTCGCAGGAGAGCTTCTGTGAAATTTGGAAGGTAGGAGACGAGTTACTGGCAGAAGTTAAGCTATGAGGACGGGGCGTGTGTCGTGCTTCGGTAGCTCAGTCGGTAGGGCACTTGCCCGCGAAAGGCAAAGATCCCGAGTTCGGGTCACGTTCCGGCACACAGTTCTAATCTGGCAGGAAGTTTCACTTATGGGAAATAATCGACAGGTCAGTTGGTGCTCAACATCCTGCATCGGCAACACTTTCGCAGTTGCGGACGGCAGTTGAGGCAGCATGGTCCAGTATTTCTGCTGGGGACTTCCAAAGACATGAGTCCATGCCACGTCGAGTTGTTGCAGTTCGCTTGGTAAAAGGAGGTTCGACACGAGATTATTGAGCTATCCCATGACTCGTCACTTCAGTGCAAAGTCTCATCTACGAATATTTGACAGGTTCATATTCAAATGGAATATCACTAACGTCGTACCCTACATGTATATGATCTACTTAAGAGCACCTAGCTACATTTGATTCTAGCTACATCACAATTTTAGAATGTTCCTAGTGTGTAGTCATCAATATACAGGATTATTGCCTGCATGTAATCTCAGAAAAAGCCGCTATAGAGTCCTCACTTACAGGTACGATACAAATAGGAACAATCCCATTACAGAATGTTTGCTTTTCCATCTAGTTAGCTCTGTGTGACGATAAATGAGTCCACTTCGCTGTTACACGGACGCTTCATAACGGACGACAGAAGTGGATAAGAAAATGGACGCCGGGAGGTAGGTCCTACTCACCAGGCACTTCATGGCTGCGCTACCGCTGCTGCACGCGTCTCGATGGTTGTGCTTCTGTGCTGTGCTGTGCTCTAAGTGGCCACAGGGGGCGTATATATAGGCCTAAGCGTCGAGGCGGCACCATGAGCTGGAGCTCGTGAAAGTAGTGTTGTCGGCCTCCGCGGCGTCCTCCATGGGCGTGTGCTCTAATCTATGCAGGCGACTAGTGTACTGTCCGGCCGGCCGCCCCAGCTGCCTGTGGCGAGGCACTTGTCGCCTTTACAGTTGTCTTACACCAGTGGCGGCCGCACAGTGCAGAGTATTTTGAAACTCTCCACGTGTCTTACAACACATAGTGCGCACATAACTTACTGGATTCCGGCAGCAGCTGACAAGATTTGTAACAACAATGACTCTGTAATATTGTACATATAAGTAATTCTTCCCATCTAATTTTTCGATAAACTTGTGTAATTGAGGTTCTGACTTCAGTTTTTTTTTGTTTCATGACATTGTGTTCGGAAAACTGTAAATAAGTTTCAATGTGAATATTAATGTTGATGTGAAATGTCAAGTAATATTGTAATAGAATTGAAATGTAACAAATGTTGAGACTGTTGTAAGATGTTTAAAATTGTAACTGTGCGTGTGGTCCATACGTAGGCAATGTGTTAGGATATGTAGAATACAAAACCTCGGGTGAACGCCCTGTCTGTAAGGGAGCGGTTAAAGGTGGATGACAGGCGAGCGCGGGAAAATGCGCACGGGCACTGCACGGCACAACGGGCTCAGTTGTTGTTGGAGTTTGGCATTGGTTTGAGCAACACATTCTGGAGCGAGGAGGCTCTCCCGGAAGACACAGCTTCACTGAGCCTCGGGTATGCTGTTTCAACGCCCACACAGCATGGCAAAATTCAATACGCACTAAATAGAAAAGTATTGCGACGCTAAGAAGAATTAAAGTGCCGATACATCAAGAACCATAGCTGTGGTTGTATGTGCCTCGCCATCTAGCCTCCCGCCAACCGCCGCATCGATACTAGCAGGTTGAAACTTTTAGTATTGTATTCGTGTGGATCAGAGATTGAACTGTGTTTCTTTTGGTGCAATAATAACCTAAAGTTTACCAGAACTTTCCCATCATTTAATTATCCTCACAGCTAACCTACACAGGGTCCTTTCCAATTGTTGTGCAATCCGAGTGTCCCGAAATGAAAATTCAAATTTGTGTCAATAATAATTATTTGCAGAACTAGCTATCTTACAATGGTGTTTAAGGAAATGTTTTGTTAACGAACCAGTAAATGAATAACGAAGATCTAACGAAGTTGAAAGATAACTTTAGTATTGATATAGTAATGAAGTTTATTATTTCGAGACAGATTGAAAGGCATTTAAATGAGCAGTAAATAAGATGAGAAGAGTAGTAACTTATATACTGGAAATCTTGAACCCATCATAAACTCAGTAACCAATTTTTTAAATATAGCGATCATAACAGTTTCAGGGTCCCCCCTCATTCATTTGAATTCTGAAGTGTTCGAAATTGGTTTGACCAGCAAAAGTTAAAGTCAATATAAAAGTCAAAATTTATCAGTATTTTATCTTTATCAAAACTGACATTTTGTGTGTGGCACGAAAGTGTAATTTCTAGGGTAACCTATGCCCGATTTTAATCAGATTAATAGACAGTATAGTTTTGTAGTATACATTATAGTGTAGTGTTATGTATACATCCATATCAGTACAGAACGTGAAGCTATCAGTTCAATAGATTTTCTGGTTCTAAAATTCGACTATATTATGCAGTGTTACAACTTGTTGTTTTGCATGAATATATACCAACTTGTATAGGGAAGAAACTCAGTTAATGCCTAATTAAGCTGGCAACCGTATTATTATCGAATTTGTAGCATCTTCTGGGTTGCTTTTGATCCATCCTGACGTGTAATTGCATTTCGAACTTACTTGACGGATCATTGTTATTACAGAGTGGATGTAAGTCTGATTTGCCACCATTCAGGTACACGCGCTCGATAACTATAAGAAAATCCTTTCTCATAAGGTGAATCCCGCTCACTTACTATAGCACATGTTTTAACGAGTACTGTGTCAGGGATTACAGAGTGATCGGCTACCATGAAACAGCTCTAGACACGGAAAGGATATCAGAGAACAACGCGACCACACGGGCAGAAGTACCGTAGGTTCAACGAGATCGGAGGACAGCTTTTCATCAGAGGACAGATAAACGTGTGGTTCCTAAAGTACGGTAGCAGTGTCTTCAATAGTTACAGGCGCAACAGTCTGGATGATTGAATGATTTGGTCTTGTAACACCATCCAAAAAGGCCTTGCTGTGCTGGTACCGCAAACGCCTAGAAGTAAGGGGAAACTACAGCCGATATACAAGAAAATATCAGACTCGATTGCGGCAAAGAAACCAACCTTTACCTACGTTTCAGCCCAAATAATTGAGCCTTCTTCAGAAGATATACCTGAATCTATAATTAAGTGGACATGGCCTAGAAATAAAACTAAAACAGCCTGAAAAGGCGTAGTCACATTTTAGAAATGCGATACATAAGTACTAAGTGACTACGCCTATTCAGGCTGTTTTAGTTTTATTTCTAGACCATGCCCACTTGGACAAATTATAGATTAAGGTATATCTTCTGAAGACGGCTCAATTATTTGTACTGAAACCTAGGTAAAGGTTGGTTTCATTACCGCAGTCGAGGCTGATAGTTTCTTATATATTACATTATCACGATTGCTGACAGTGCTGCAATGTTGAAAGTACGAAACTACAGCCGCTATTTTTCCCGGGGGCATGCAGCGCTACTGTATGATTAAATGATGATGGCACCCTCTTTGGTAAGATATTCCAGAGATAAAACAGTCCCCTCTTCGGTTCTCCGGGCGGCATATACTCAGAATGTCGTCATTAGGAAAAACAAAACTGGCTTTCCACGAATCGGAGTGTGGAATGTTAGATCCCTTAACCACAGAGGTAGGTTGGAAAATTTAAAATGGAAATGAATAGGTTGGAGTTATATATAGTAGGAATTAGTGAAACTCGGTGGCAACTGGAACAGGACTTCTGATCAGATGAATACAGGGTTATTAACACAAAAACGGATATAGGTAATGCAAGAGTAGGTTTAAAAATGAATAAGAAAATAGAAAAACGAGTAAACTATTATGAACAGCATAGCGAACGCATTATTCTAACCAAGAGAGACACAAAGTCAACACCCACGACAATAGTGCATGTTTGTACGCCACCTATCTCCGTCAGTGATGAAGAGATTTGAAGAAGTGTATGAGGAGCTACAGTAAATTATTCACGTAGTTAAGGGAGACAAAACTTTAGTTGTGCTGTGGGAATGGAATACGATAGTATGAAAAGAACGAGAAGTAAAAATAGTATGTGTATGTGAACTCGGTGAAAGGAATGAAAGAACTTGGCACAGAGTGTAAATTAATCATCGGAGACACTTGTTTTAAGAATCGTGTAAGAACATTGCATAGATGGAAGAGATCTGGTGACACCAGAAACTTTCGGATTTATTGTATGATGGTTGTTGTTGTTGTTGTTGTTGTTGTTGTCGTCTTCAGTCCTCAGGCTGGTTAGATGCAGCTCTCCATGCTACTCTATCCTGTGCAACCTTCTTCATCTCCCAGTACGTACTGCAGCCTACATCCTTCTCAATCTGCTTAGTGTATTCATCTCTTGGTCTCCCTCTACGATTTTTACCCTCCACACTGCCCTCCAATACTAAATTGGTCATCCCTTGATGCCTCAGAACATGTCCTACCAACCGATCCCTTCTTTTAGTCAAGTTGTGCCACAAACTCCTCTTCTCCCCAATCCTATTCAGTACCTGCATATTAGTTATGTGATCTAACCATCTATTCTTCAGCATTCTTCTGCAGGACCACATATCGAAAGCTTCTATTCTCTTCTTGTCCAAACTATTTATCGTCCATGTTTCACTTCCATACATTGCTACACTCCATACAAAAACTTTCAGAAACTACTTCCTGACACTTAAATCTATACTCGACGTTGACAAATATCTCTTCTTCTGAAACGCTTTCCTTGCATTGCCAGTCTACAATTTATATCCTCTCTACTTCAAACATCATCAGTTATTTTGCTCCCCAAATAGAAAAACTCTTTTACTACTTTAAGTGTCTCATTTCCTAATCTAATTCCCTCAGCATCACCCAAATTAATTCGACTACATTCCATTATCCTCGTTTTGCTTTTGTTGATGTTCATCTTATATCCTCCTTTCAAGAGACTATCCATTCCGTTCAACTACTCTTCCAAGTCCTTTCCTGTCTCTGGCAGAATTACAATGTCATCGGTGAACCTCAAAGTTTTTATTTCTTCAGAATGGATTTTAGTACCTACCCCGAATTTTTCTTTTGTTTCCTCTATAGCTTGCTCAATATACAGATTGGACAACATCGGGGTGAGGCTACAACCCTGTCACATTCTCTTCCCAACCACTGCTCCCCTTTCATGTCCCTCCACTCTTATAACTGCCATCTAGTTTCAGTACAAATTGTAAATAGCCATTCGCTCCCTGTATTTTACCCCTGACACCTTCAGATTTTGAAAGAGAATATTCCAGTCAACATTGTCAAAAGCTTTCTCTAAGTCTACAAATGTTATAAACGTAGGTTTGCCTTTTCTTAATCTAGCTTCTAAAATAAGTCGTTGGGTCAGTATTGCCTTACGTGTTCCAACATTTCTAAGGAATCCAAACTGATCTTCCCCGAGGTCGTCTTCTAGCAGTTTTTCCACTCGTCTGTAAAGAATTCGCACTGGTATTTTCCAGCCGTGAGTTATTAAACTGATAGCTCGGAAATTTTCACATCTGTCAACGCCTGCTTTCTTTGGAAATGGAATTATTATATTCTTCTTGAAGTCTGAGGGTATTTCTCCTGTCTCATACATTTGGTCACCAGATGGTAGAGTTTTGTCAGGGCTGGCTCTCCCAAGGCTGTCAGTAGTTCTAATGGAATGTTGCATAATCCCAGGGCCTTGTTTCGACTTAGGTCTTACAGTGCTCTATCAAACTCTTCACGCAGTATCATATCTCCCATTTCATCTTCATCTACATCCTCTTCCATTTCTATAACATTGCCCCCAAGTAAATCTCCCTTGTATAGACCCTCTCTCTTCCACCTTTCTGCTTTCGCTTTGCTTAGAACTGGGTTTCTATCTGAGCTCTTGATATTCATACAAGTGGTTCTCTTTTCTCCAAAGGTTTCTTTAATATTCCTGTAGGCAGTATCTATCTTACCCCTAGTGAGATAAGCCTCTTTATCCTTACATTTGTCCTCTAGCCATCCCTGCTTAGCCATTTTGCACTTCCTGTCGATCTCATTTTTGAGACGTTTGTATTCCCTTTTGCCTGCTTCATGTACTGCATTTTTATATTTCCTCCTTTCGTCAATTAAATTCAATATTTCTTCTGTCACCCAAGGATTTCTACTAGTCCTCGTCTTTTTACCTACTTGATCCTCTACTGCCTTCACTACTTCATCCTTCAGAGCTACCCATTCGTCTTCCACTGTATTTCTTTCCCCTATTTATGTCAATTGTTCCCTTATGCACTCCCTGAAACTCTGTACAACCTCTGGTTTAGTCAGTATATCCAGGTCCCATCTCCTTAAATTCCCACCTTTTTGCAGTTTCTTCAGTTTTAACCTTCAGTTCATAACCAATAGATAGTGGTCAGAGTCCACATCTGCCCCTGGAAATGTCTTACAATTTAAAACCTGGTTCCTAAATCTGTCTTACCATTATATAATCTATCTGAAACCTGTCAGTATCTCCAGGCTTCTTCCATGTGTACAACATTCTTTTGTGATTCTTGAACCAAGTGTTAGCTATGATTAAGTGGTACTCTGTGCAAAATTCCACCAGGCGGCTTCCTCTTTCATTTCTTACCCCCAATCTATATTCACCTACTACGTTTCCTTCTCTTCCTTTTCCTGCCATCGAATATCAGTCACCCATGACTATTTAATTTTCGTCTCCCTTCACTATCTGAATAATTTCTTTTATCTCATGATACATTTCTTCAATTTCTTCATCATCTGCAGACCTAGCTGGCATATAGACTTGTACTACTGTCGTAGGCATGGGCTTCGTGTCTATCTTGGCCACAACAATGCGTTCACTGTGCTGTTTGTAGTAGCTTACCCGCATTCCTATTGCTTATTATTATTAAACCTACTCCTGAATGACCCCTTTTTAATTTTGTATTTATAACCCTGTATTCACCAAAAGTCTTGTTCCTCCTGCCACCGAACTTCACTAATTCCCACTATATCCAACTTTAACCTATTCATTTCCCTTTTTAAAGTTTCTAACCTACCTGCCCGATTAAGGGATCTGACACTCCATCATACATTATCATTCCACCATATATTACCATGTATGATTGTAAGAGAGAGATTTCGGAACCAGATTTTAAACTTTAAGGTTTTTCCAGTGGCAGATGTTGACTGTGACTATAATGTACAATATCGGTTATGAACAGTAGATTAAACCTAAAGGAACTGCAAAATGGTAGACAATTACGGAGATGAGACGCGGATAAGCTGAAAGTAATGGAGGTTGTCGACAGTTTCAGAGGGAACATTAGCCAACGGATGACTAGACTAGGGGAAAGATATTGAACTTAATTTATGAAAGGAGAAATTCAAAAAATGCAACAAATGAAGCAGGTGAAGGGCAATACAAACGTCTGAAAAAGGAGATTGACATGAAGTTCAAGCTGGCTAAGCACAAATGGCTAGAGGACAAATGTAAGGATTTAGAAGCGTATCTCACTTGGGGAAAGGCAGATACCGCCTACAGGAAAATCAAACAGGTCTGTGGAGAAAAGAGAAGTTCAAATGGAAAACCAGTCCTAACCAAATAAGAGAAAGTTGAAAGGTGGAGAGAGTATAAGGGGCTTTACAAGGGAGATGAACTTAAAGCAGTATTATACAGAGGGAAAAGGACATAGACGAAGATGAGATGGGAGACATCACACTGTGAGACGAATTTGACACAACATTGAAAGACCTAAGTCGAAATAAGGCTCTGGAAACAGCCGCCATTCCGTCAGAGCTGCCCATAGCTTTGGGAGAGCCAGCTATGACAAAATTATTCCACCAGGTGTGCAAGATGTATGACTGAGGCAAAATATCCACAGACTTCAAATAATATGAAAATTGCAATCTCCAAAGAAAACACGTGCTGGCAGGTGTGAAAATTTCCGAACTACCAGTTTAATAAGCCATGATTCTAAGACACAAAAACGCATTTTTTACAGATTATTGGAAAACTGGTAGAAGCCAACTTCGGGGAAGATCAGTTTGGATTTCGGAGACATGTAGCATCATCCAAATCGAAACTGACCCTACCACTTACTTTGGAAAATAGGTTAAGGAAGGAAAACATATGTTTACAGCATCTTTAAATTTAGAGAAAGCTATTTTTACAGGTGTAAAACACAGAGAGCGAAAGGCTGCTTGCACTTTGTACAGAAAATAGAAGAGGTGCATGAAAGGGAAGCAGGGAGTGAGACAGCATTGTAACCTGTCCAAACGTTATTCAGTACGTTCACTGAGCAAGCAGTATAGGAAACCCAAGAACAATTAGGAGTAGGAATTAAAGTTCGGTAAGAGAAGACAAAAACTCTGAGGTTTGCTGATGACATTGTTTTTCTGTCAAAGACAGCAAAGGACTTGCATGTGCAGTTAAACGGAATAGACATTGTCTTGAAAAGAGGACGTAAAAAGAAGATCAAAAAAAGCAAGACAAGATTGGGAGAATTTAGTCGAATACAATCCGGTTATGCGAAAGGAATTAGTTAGGAAATAAGACACTTAAATTAGTAGGTGAGTTTTGCTATTTGGGCAGCAAAGGAATTGATGGTGGCTGAAGTAGAGAGGCTACATAATGTAAACAGGTAAAAACACGAAAAGCGTTTCTGAAGAAGAGAAATTTGTTAACATCCAACATAGTTTTAAACGTAAAGGTTTTTGTCTGGTGTGTAAGCATGCATGGAACTGAAATGTGGACGACAAACAGTTTAGACAAGAAGAGAATAGAAGGTTTGAAACGTGGTGCTATAGAAAATTGTTGAAGATTAGATGGGTATGTTACGTAACTAATGAGGATGTACTGAACAGAAAGAATGAGGAAAGAAATTTGTGACACAACCTGACGACAAGAAGGGGTCGGTTGGTAGTACACATTCTGGGATCACGTATTTAGTATTGGATGGAAGTGTGGGGGCGAGAGACCAAGAGATGAATGCGATAAGCGGATTCAGAGGGATGTAGACTACAGTAGTTGTTTGGAGATGAAGAGTCTTGTACGAGATAGAATAGCATGGAGAGCTACACCAAAACAACCTTCGGCAACAACAGCAATAACTCTACAGTAATGTAATGTAACGTAACAACAACAACAATATTACAAACGTATACGGTGATTCAAAACGAAAGAACAGATTTCAGTTGTTTATTGAAGATAAACTGTGAAAAATACAAAAACACATTGAACATGTGACTTACTAAAGGAGCACCATCCGTTGCTCTAAAAACATGGAAACGGTTGTTTATTTCATTCCATACACGACTTTTTAAAAAGAGGTGGAGCCGCTCTACGCCCACACCGGCGTGATGGCCACCTCAAAAGGTCTACTGCCATATCTGCATAAGGGCTAGTTTTCACGAAAGTGCGGTGTCACAGGATGTGGGTAGTGCTATGTTTGTGTACGTTTGTTTAAGGTTAACCATTAATACGCGCTCATGTGGAGATAGATTGGGTCGAAAGTTGAACGAAGAGTAGCTGTTTGATGGGCAAGGCAAGAGCCAAGGGAAAAAAAAACCTCTAAGATAGTTAGGTCGGATAGTAAGAGCTGTAGTGGATGTCTTGCTGCCTGCGACAGGTCATGCAAGGGTAGGCTTTGTTAGTAATGGGTGTCATGCATGTCGATACCTTTGACGTTGTGCAGTGCTGTCACTCGACGGCTGCCGCTGGGTGCCGGAGTTGATCTCTCAGTGTCAGCATACCTGTGAAGTTAGGTTCATCATCGTTTTGTGTCCGATAGGTCATATATCAGATGCACAGTGTGCGAGCTCGTCGGTTTCCCTGCTGTAGCCTGTTGCTCGGCTTTAATAGCAGCTGGCATATCCAGTCAACGTGGCTGATATGCAGGGGCTTGCCGACGTTTGTCGCTTGTTGGTGTTTGTTAGCTTGCCATGGATGGTTATGCCCTAGCTAGTAGTGTCCTTGGCCGTTTATGCTTCCATCTATGGTTGTGTTCATACACGAAGGTCCCTGCTTATTAAATCGACAGCTTCAATAATCCCATTCCTCAGATCTTCAAGAGTAGCTGCCGCAGGTGGGACAAAGAGTCTCTCTTTCATGTATCTCTCACAGAGAAAACTTCAGGGTATGAGGTCTGGTAACCTAGTTGGCCAAAAACGATACACACGATCTTGCTATCCACCTCTTCCAATCAAACGTTGTGGGATGATGTTCGTAAGTCAACACCGCAACTTAAGATGAAAGTGAGGCGCGACGCCTTCATGCATAAAAATGAAATCATTGAAATCTTCTTGAAGTTGAGGAAACAACCAATTTTTCGGGACGCCGTGATGTTACATTCTTGTCACAGTTTGCATCGCAAGAACGGAAGGTCCACAAACTTAAATTATGGCCGTTTACTTTACCCGATAGATGAAACGTCTGAAAAGATGAGTCGTTAGGAAAAAGGATCCTCTGCCATGTCCTGGAGAACTGAAATTCAAAATTCATACCTTCTGTTATTGCGGAGACATGGCTTAGACACAGCCTAGGGGATATTTCCAGAATGAGATTTTCACTCTGCAGCGGAGTATGCGCTGATATGAAACTCCCTGGCAGATTAAAACTGTGTGCCGGACCGAGACTCGATATCCTTTCTTTCAGGAGTACTAGTTCTGCAAGGTTCGCAGGAGAACTTCTGTTAAGTTTGGAAGGTAGGAGACGAGGTACTGGCAGAAGTAAAGCTGTGAGGATGAGCCGTGAGTCGTGCTTGGGTAGCTCAGTTGGTAGGGCGCTTGACCGCGAAAGGCAAAGGTCCCGAGTTCGAGTCTCGGTCCGGCATACAGTTTTAATCTGCCAGGAAGTTTCATCTCAGCGCACCCTCTGCTGCGGAGTGAAAATCCCATTCTGGAGACATCCCCTAGGCTGTCGCTAAGCCATGTCTCCACAATATCCTTTCTTTCAGGAGTGCTAGTTCTGCAAGGTTCGCAGGAGAGCTTCTGTTAAGTTTGGAAGGTGGGAGACGAGGTACTGGCAGAAGTTAAGCTGTGAGGACGGGACGTGAGTCGTGCTTGGGTAGCTCAGTTGGTAGAGCCCTTGCCCGCGAAAGGCAAAGGTCCCGAGTTCGAGTCTTGGTCCGGCACACAGCTTTAATCTGCCAGGAAGTTTCATATCAGCGCAGACTCTGCTGCGGAGTGAAAATCTCATTCTAGTAAGAATTTGTTATTTAGTCAGTCATTTAGTTACATATTCTGTACACCATTTGAACGTTTTTTTGAAATATGCGGATGTGCAATAAGTCAGTTTACAGAATATGTACTCGTGATTAGTTTCAATATAAGTAACTATTGTTTGGACTATTCCGCTGGTGCCGGCGGAGGTTCGAGTCTCTCCCTCGGGCATGGGTGTGCGTGATTCTCCTTAGGATAATTTATGTTAAGTAGTGTGTAAGCTTAGGGACTGATGACCTTAGCAGTTAAGTCACATAAGATTTCATACACATTTGAACATTTTTGAACTACTGATTTTCAGTCCCACACACGCAAACAAACTTAGACACTGTAGAAGTTTCTTCAGGCTACCAGTTTTTAAACAAAAAATTATATGTGGGATGGAAAGTGCTGCCCAGAAAAAATGATTTTAAGTTCTATTTAAAACTTGCTCTGTTAATGTCAGACATTTTATGTTACTGAGTAAATGACAAAAACTTTTTGTAATGCACATTGCATTCCATTCCGAGCCACTGACTCCTTTAATGGGTAATAAATATCCCCTGTTTCTTCTGGTTTTGTAGAGATTCATCTCAAATTGTAATGGTTTCTTTATGATGAATTCTATTATGAAAAATGTAAAAAAGAGAGTCGTGTTCGAATCAGTACGTGACTTTGTAATGATCTGTACCGCACCAAGCTGCATACCGTAGTTAGTCTTATAACTAACGATTGTCTTTAGAGGATAGTTATAGTTTGTAAGTGGCGCTTCACTGTATATATTAAGGGAAAATACAGTGTACTTGATTTTATTGATGTTTTACTCTGCTAAATTTTAGTGATGTCCTAGGACTGGATTTACAAGTTCAGTTAATTACAATGAAAATCGATACAGATTTGAAGGCATTTTTTCGGAAGTGCAAATGCAAGTGAGTTTTGTTTAGAAAGAGGTGATTTCAACAGACAAAACGTAATATTCATGTTCGCTCACGCAAAATCTCTCCAGTTAGAGAAAATTATTAAGCCGGGGATGGAATACTAACCTGAGATTATAAAAATTAATGAGCTAGTAATGGAGCACCCGTCGTGTAGGGGCAGCCTGTTCGACTGGTAATCGAAACGATCCTGGTCACGGCTTCGAAAAACGCCACCTCTTGTTTTTGATTAATAATCAGATTTGACAGTCGAAAATTGCCGGCATAAGAAGTCACCCACATTTTGACAACAACCATGTTAAAGTGGGCGCAGGAGCGGACAGATGTACAGGTCACACTCTAGTCCTTTTGGTGGGAGACTGCCCCTAAATGCGAAAGAATCAGCAATGATCAACGGCATGAGGATGCAGAAGGCAATGGAAACCACTGCATTAAAGACACACGACGTGTATCCACAGGACATGTGGTGTGAAACTGAAAAGGTGTCATGATGATCTCTCCACTGTCAAAAGATTCTGAAATAGCCCCCCATTCGGATCTCCGCTAAGTGGGAGGCTATCATGAGAAAAAGAGTGAATAACCAAAGAAAGGGTAACGTTCTGCGAGTTGGCGGGTGGAATGTCAGAAACTTTAAAGTGGTATGGAAGCCAAAAAAAAAATCAAACAACCCAAAAGCAAAGGCTCAATCTATATATACTAGGGGACAGTGAAGTGAAATAGAAATACGACGAGGATTTCTGGTCAGATCGGCATTGCGCAATATCAACAGTAGCAGAAAATGGTATAATGGCAGTAGGATTCGTTATGAATAGGAAGGTAGAGCAGAGAGAATGTTACCATGAACAGTTCAGTGATAGGCTTATTCTTATCAAAATCGACAGCCAAAAAACATTTGAAAACGATAGATCAGGTATACGTGACGACGTCGCAAGCTGAAGGTAAGGAGATAGAGGAAGAATATGAGGAAATTAAAAGGAAAATACAGTACATAAAGGGAGATGAAAATCTAGTAATCAAGGGGGACTGGAATGCAGTTGTAGGAGGAGGAGTAGAAGATAAGATTACAGGAGAATATGGGCTTGAGACAAGGAATGAGAGAGAAGAAAGGCTAATTGATTTCTGTAATAAATTTTAGCTAGTAATAGCGAATACTCCGTTCAAGAATCACAAAAGAAGGAGGTATACTTGGAAAAGGCAGGGAGGTACAGAAAGATTTCAGGTGGATTACATTATGGTCAGAGAGAGATTCCGAAGTGCGATATTGGATTTTAAGGGGCACCCAGCAGCAGATATATACTCAGAGCACAATGTAGTAGTGACGAAGAGTAGACTGAAGTTTAAGAGATTAATCAGGAAGAATCAATACTCAAAGAAGTGGGATCCAGAAGAACAAAGAAATGACGAGATACACTTGGAGTTCTCCTTATCTGTGCATACAGGTATCAGGAATATATCAGTAGGCAGTATAATTCAAGGGGAAGGGACATATCTAAAAAAGACAATCACAGAAGCTGGAAAGAAAAACATAGGTACAAAGAAGGTAACTGCGAAGAAACCATGAGTAAGAGAAGAAATACTTTAGATGATCGACGAAAGATGGAAGTACAAAATGTTTAGGGAAATTAGGAATACACAAATACAAGTCACTGGGGAATGAAATATATAGGAAGTACAGGGAAGCTAAGACGAAATGGGTGGATGAAAAACGTGAAGACATCACAAAAGAAATAACTGTCGGAAAGACTGACTCACCATATAGGAAAGTCAAAAGAACCTTCGGTGATATTAAAAGCAATGATGGTAACATTAAGAGTGCAACGGTAATTCCGCTGCTGAGTGCACGGAAGAGAGCAGATAGATGCCAAAAGTACATTTAAGGCGTCTATGAGGGGAAGATTTGTCTGATGTGACAGAGGAAGAAACAGGAGTCGATGAATAAGAGATAGGGGATCCACTATTAGAATCAGAATTTAAAACAGCTTTGGAAGACTTAAGATCAAATACGACGGAATGGAGGAAAACATTCCATAAGAATTTTTAAAATCATTGGGGGGAAGTGACAACAAGACGACTATTCACGTTGGTGTGTAGAATGTACGAGTCTGGCGACATGTCACCTGATTTCGGATAAACATCATCCACACAATTCCTAAGAATGCAAGAGCTGATAAATGCGAGAATTATCGCATAATCAGCTTAACAGCTCGTAAATCCAAGATTCTGACAAGAGTAATATACAGAATAGTAGGAAAGAAAACTGAGGATGTGTTAGATACGGTCAGTTTGGTTTTAGGAAAGGTAAGGGCACCAGACATTTAAATATGGCTTTACAGTTGTTAATGGAAACGAGACTATAGAAAATTCAAGACACGTTCGTAAGATTTGTCGATCTCAAAAAAGCGTTCAATTATGTAAAATAGCGCAAGGTGTCAAAATTCTGACGAGAATAGTGGTAAGCTATAGGGAGAGACGGGTAATACATAATATGTGCAAGAGCCAAGAGCGAATAATTAGAGTGGACTACCAAGAACGAAGTGCTCGGATTAAAGAGTGGCTAAGACATGGATGTACTCTTTTGTCCTTAATGTTCAATCTGTACATCGAAGAAGTAATTATGGAAATAATAGTAGGGTTCGGAAGCGGGATTAAAATTCAAGGTGAAAGGATATCAATGATACGATTCGCAGATGCTATTGTTATCCTGAGTGAAAGTGAAGGAGAATTAGATGATGTGCTGAATTGAATGAACAGTCTAATGAGTACACAATATGCATTGAGAGTAAACGGAAGAAAAACGAAAGTAATGAGACGTAACAAAAATGAGAGTAACGAGAAACTTAATATCGAGATTGATGGTCACGAAGTAGTTCCTAGGCAGCAAAATAACCCATGACGGATGGAACAAGGAGGACATCAAAAACAGAGAATTAGATGATGTGCTGAATGGAATGAACAGTCTAATGAGTACAGAATATGCGTTCAGAGCAAATGGAAGAAAAGCGAAGTAGCTGTGGGAAAAAGGGCACTTCTTGCTAAGAGAAGTCTACTAATATCAAATATCGGCCTTAGTTTGAGAAACAAATTTCTGAAAATGAACGTTTGGAGCAGTAGTGAAACATGAGCTGTGAGAAAACCAGAACAAAAGAGAATCTAAGCATTTGAGATGTGGTGCTACAGAGTAATGTTGAAAATTAGGACTGATAAGGTAAGGAATGTGGAATTCTGTACAGAATCGGAGACGAACGGGTTATGTGGAAATCACTGACAAGGAGAAGGGACAGAACGATAAGA
This sequence comes from Schistocerca americana, assembly GCF_021461395.2. Lineage (NCBI taxonomy): Eukaryota > Metazoa > Arthropoda > Insecta > Orthoptera > Acrididae > Schistocerca > Schistocerca americana. The sequence goes on from NC_060121.1 coordinate 907,255,424, forward strand.
CATCTGTTAAGACATCAGGGAATGACTGAAATGCTGCTAGAGGGAGACGTAGAGGGAAAAAACTGTAGAAGAAAAGAGAGATTGGTATACATCCAGTAAATAATTGAGGACGTAGGCTGCAAGGGATACTCTGAGATGAAGGGGTTGGCACAGGAGAGAGACTACCGACGTTCCGCCTGAAACCAGTCGGAAGACTGATGACTCAAAAAAAAAGTTTTAAACGGCCATATTCGTGTAGTATCTCCCTTGGCCGATAACTCGTGCTCAGTGCTCCTAGGTAGCCGTGGGCCAATTGGATGACCAGCCACATCCTCCCAAAAATAATAAGCGCCCATAGGAAATAAGAGAGGATCACCACATGAAGTGAAATGCCTAACTGCTTAAAGAGGTAGATAAAATATTACGTAGTTGAACACCACACATTATTTTTACTACTGACGTTCGTGAAATTAATACCTTTTTTGTAAGTGATGAGTTACCTCAACAGATTAAACCGTAAGACATTATTGAGTGGAAGTGTGCCAGATGTTTGTTTCCAAAACCAACCATTATTGGTCTAGCGGTTCTAGGCGCTCAGTCCGGAACCGCGCGACTGCTACGGTCGCAGGTTCGAATCCTGCCTCGAGCATGGATGTGTGTTATGTCCTTAGGTTAGTTAGGTTTAAGTAGTTCTAAGTTCTAGGGGACTGATGACCACAGCAGTTAAGTCCCATACTGCTCAGAGCCATTTGAACCATTTTGAACCAACCATTGTAGCTGATCTTAAATGTTTAGAACCTGAGTAACACGCTTCTTCCAGTTCAGCTTTTCATCTATATGTATAGTCAAACGTTTTTAACATTCTACCCTATTTGCTGACTCCTGTTTTTGTGTTACGCCATGTGCTGGTATGACTCCATTTGTTGTACAGAGCTGAACATAGAGTGTCTTCTCAAAATTTAGGGAGTGCCCATTTTCAGAGAAATGCCTAATAATTCTTTGAAAAACTTCAGTAATCATTTCTTCTGTTGCTTTGTCTGTAAAGAGATTTATTATAACACCAGCTAACACCAGCATCGACTGCGAAAAGTACCAGTTGTGCTTGATGAATGTTGAGTAGAAGCTCATCCAGAGATTGATTGCTGTGGGAGTCAGTAAGTGATTACTCCCCGGTCAAAAAATTTTTCTCTCTTATCGACACTGAATTATTCAGAATACTTTTGCATTCCGCTCGTAATATATGATTCAGACTAAATTTTTGTAAAGCCCTTAATTTCATGAAACTTTAGTTTTTGTATGAGAGTAACATTAAATTAAACGTCTTAGAAAACGACAAAAAATATCAACTAAAGATATTTTGATACATAATGTTTATAATACTTGGTTGTCGGATGTATAAATGTCATTCCCGGTCGACCAACCGTTTTGAATTCCAAACTAAGATGTGTTAAGTAAACATAATTATTTAAATATTTCTTGAACTAATCTTATAAAGACGTTCGAGCATGGTATATTTTAATCTATCTGGAAAAATTCCTGAAGCCCTGTGACATGTTTATGAACAGAACAGTGATCCCCAAAGTGTAAATGGATTTTTTTAATTTCCTTCTACGAACACAAAATTGTTAAGGCCTTAGACTACTGGCTTCGGTGAGCAATAACCATCTCCAGATCTGTTTTAAAACATGTCCCAATATAACTAAGATGTTTTTATTTTGACAGTACCACTACGGCTTCATTACATTAGGACAGCCTTTAAAAGACAGCTGTTGATGGTTATTACTGACCGAACCGGTAGTCTAAGAACTTAACAAATTTACGATCATAGACGGAAATAAAGAAATTTATGAAGGACGTTGCTTGTTAAGTTAGAACAACTCTTTGGTATTGTGTATGAAATTTCATCGCCACCATAGGAATTCCCGGTTTTGAGAACTTTTGCAGTTCTGTTTTTTTTTTTTTTTTTCAGCTAAGGACGTCGGTGCCGATTCTAATTGCTTGAAATTTTGTTATTCATCGCGTCGATTTCCAAGCTCTAGGTTTTTATGGTTGTGAGAAGTGCAGCGTACTAGCTTTCTTGGAATTGATATCCAATCACTGACAAGTCTTGTGAGTATGAGAAAAATCGAAGACCCCTGGCCTATGATGTCTCAAAGTTAGGCAGAATTCTCCTAACTTAAGAGAAACGAGATTGTAGTAGACTGTAGTTGACAGTCGATGCTTAACGTCACATAAAGCTCTCCGCACGAGAGCAAGTGTTTACCTTAATGTCGCAGAACAGATATAATCATCTATTCAAATTTTCAGGGAGTAATAACATACATATCCGGAGTCTGCTGAACTAAAAGAAGAACATAATGTTATGTGTAATTAAAATTATTTGGTATAACCTACAAAAAACGTACACAGGATTTTAACCCTGTGATTAAGAAATTGTATTTCCGAAAACCATGTCTGAACTGCAATTATTGTAGTTCAGTATCCTCAGAACGTACAGTTTAATGTCCCTTAAAAGTTTCATGTCAATGGCTACAGTGGTTCCTGAAATAAAGGGAAGCCAAGTCCCTAATTTTAACATTGTCGGGTTAAGGGTTCGATCTCCCCTTAAGACGTCATACCTCTGCTACCGAGGTCCACGAGAAAGACAGGCCACGGCGCGTAAGTCAGAACACGTGACATTGCAGATCCTACGAGTGATTGCAGTATATTGAAACAACTGTTAAAAATCGCGTTAACATTCACGTTTCCATACTTTCTGCTTGCCGTAAGCATAGTCCGTAGTAGCTCAAATAAGTAAGTACTTGAAAAATTAAACGATAATTATTTTTCGAGATATATCGATTTTTAAAAAAAGGTGCACTCGATAATCGGCTATATCTTGTCAGTGGATGGCCAGTCAATAATGGTTATAAGCCTAATTCCTTTGCAAAGATTTGTGGTAACTTGTTATTATATAATTTTTACAGTTTATCCTTTGTGATCATCAAAAAATGACTTCGAAAAACTTGCTCTGTTTTGGACATGTTTTCTACGGTACTATACCTCAGTCATTGAAGGATCACTTCGTTGTCTGTGTCTGCTGTTTGCCTGCCTGTCCGACTTTTCAGATCCCTCTTTCTCATGAACGGAGAAACGTATCGAGTAGAAATTGTCTCAAACATTAGGGTCTATGTTACCAGGGCGACTTAAAAGTAAGTGGATGAAATCGACAAATACGACCAATTGTGTCACGTATTTTGATATTCGCAAACCCACTCATCAAAGCCCTTATTGTACATCCCGTTGACCTAGAACCATGAAATTTTGTAAGAGACAAAATTTCTGACTGCAACGAAAGGAAAAATTGCGAAAATTGTTAATTTGTTATTAAATCTCCCAGAATAATCTTTCTTCGTCATTTGTTATCAGAATGTCTGTCTGACTGTATTTTCTCGTTTTGAGAGTATTGAAGGACGACCTGCTTTAATTGTATAAAACCATTCAACAGGTAAGATCGCATAAAATAAGTTGTACCTGATACCCCATATGAAGTAGATTCGCGTTGTTCAGAATACTTTCAAACATTTAAACAGATGTGCAATTGTGTACAGTGTTTGTATTATGTAACAAGCATTTGTCGGTACTATGTATATGGACACGGCTTGTTGTACAAGCTCCTTCATATTTTTACATATTTCAGCGATGACAGGCTTATTATTGTGTGCTGTTTTTTATCTAGTTAACATCTTGCGCGTGTGGTTCAGCAGAAAATGGTCATGTTTTACAACAAAGAGAATTTTAAGATCTGAAGACTATAGCAAAGTCTGTTGACACCGTTTGTCTTGCATAAAGAAATATTTTATGCGATCCTAATTGTTGAATGGTTTTTTAAAGACAGTCTGTCTGCCTGTCGGTCGGTCTGTAAGGACTGCTTTTGATCTTGAACGAGTTGACGTACCATGTTGAAATTTTGTCACGTAATTACGTAAATAGTCACTCGGCGGTGTAATATCTGTAAGCTAGTAAGTCAATTCAACCAAAATGTACGGCGGTTTAGGCCAAATGGTTTGATAGTAGCAAACTCACTGATTAAAACCTATAGGAGCTTCCCCTTGATTTAGATAGATGAATTTTGGAAAGAAGAAAGGTTTCACACTGCAAGTAAAGGAATATATTCTTAATTTTTTATTTTTAGTCACTCAGAAGCGCCCTTCACCATACTGTGTATCATCCTCTTGAACATTTCCAAGTTCTTCCTCCTTTTCTTCTTTCTGGACTCCTTAGTGGCCAATTGTGCTGCACATTCTGCTTTATCAGTTCTCTGATACAGTTTACTCCAGGCTTAATTCCCATATGCTGTAACACTTTCATCTTACAAATGTTGCCATCATCAAAAGCAACAACAGCATCACTGACAACCCACTTCAGCGTCTTCATTCCCACAAAAACGTATTTTGGCAAGTGAGTCCATACAAACGAAAGGAACACAAAATAAGAACATCTTTTACTTCAGTACAACGAGGACAGTAATTCTGTATCTTCTACGTTTACAAGTTACATTTACAAAAGGGTCTTCGAAATTGGCATTGCTGCTCGAATGCCAGTATTGCATTGCTCAATCACATCTCATGTGTTGACGTCACATGTTCAACATGTCTTATATAATTTCCTGGCACAAGTCGACAATTGCGACACTAAGGGTCTTAAATTAAATTACTTTCCTCAGCATCATCTATGTCGTTTCGGAAGTTTTTAAACGTTTATAAGTTTACTTGTAGACAGAGTAGTTTACTTGTAGGCAGAAATGAGGTACTACTGTCTGGCGTCGCTGGCCGAATGGCCTATTAGGAAGTTACGTGGTTCCGGAGCAGTGGTGGTGGCGGTAAGTTCGTATGGGACCAAACTGCTGTGGTCATCGGACCCTAAACTAACTTACCCTAAGGACATCACACACACCCATGCGTGAGGGAGGATTCGAACCTTCGACGGGGGGAGCTGCGCGAACCGTCGCAAAGCGCCCGAGACCACGCGGCTACCCCGCGCGGCGTTCCGGAGCGAACGAGAGAGCGCGCTGAGATATCAAAGATGATGCAATCGCGATCCGTTTAGAATCAGTTTCCAGAGACTGCGCGAGCGCACCTGTTTCTTCCACTTCGCCGCTCACTCCAGCTGACGCACTCCGCGCTTGCACCCTTCACTTTACTACTCAGTTAATGATATTAAAAATCCCAAAACATATCCTACTATTTTTCTTGAAATTGTAAGTATTGAGTATTACCCTCAATCAAGTGCATCACTGTAAGATATTTAATGCATCGATTAAAGTTACATCGACTCCATGTCATAGGATTTTTTTTAACTTCGTGAAAAAATAGCAACAATTTATTTCTTTAAGAGTAATTTTCATAAAATAATAGTTGAGATAACTGGTAAAAACACTTCCAAGAAAGGTGCACGTTTTTCGAAGTTATTATTTGATTCTTATAGTTGGTAAAAATCATAAAAATTAGTTAACAGCATGGTATCTAACTATAACTTTTGTAATGTTTCCATAAGGTGAGGTTCAACAGCCGTCAAGCAATTTATTAAATGATTTTTAGCTATCAGGTGTTCATTTGACCCATTAGCTATCTAGCGGTTTCAGTTATTAACCATCTTTCAAGTTGTAAGAGTTTAGTTATAAGCATCTCATTTAAAGCTGAACAATATTGAAATTATCCACTAAAATTGTAAAAGCACCTTACATAATTTATCTTGGAATATTGACAGTCTTATTGCATGTGAAATAGACAGACAGTACAGGGAAAAAAGTTGTAAATTTCTTTATTTCCCCTGATGTCTGTCTGTTTCATATGAGCTATGACTGTCAACATTATAAGACGCATTATGTCAGTTATTTGTACAATTTCACTGGATTATTTCGATATCGTCCAGCTTCAAATGGGATGCTTCCAACTAATCTGTTATGCCCTACATCCTGGATGATGGATGATAACCGGAACCAGTGCATGACCAGTGGGACAAATAAACGTCTGACGGTTAAAATGCATTTTATAAAGAAACATCTGAAACTGTACGGGGCACGCTGAATGAATAGCAAAGTATCAATATCACCATTTTTTAAGAAAAATTAATATATACCGAAACCTAATTAATATTTTTCTATTTTTGAAACAGATGCATTTTTACTTAACAGCGGGCTATACTTGTAATAAGCAGCAAGTATGGGGACGTGAATGTTAATGAAATTCTTAATGTACATATTAAACTTAGGACAGCACAGAGAGCCTTGGAGAGATCAATGCTGGGCTATACAAGAAAGGATAGGAAAAGGGCAGATGACATCCGGTCTGTGACGAAGGTTAATGACATCTTAGAGACAGTAGGTTCCTTGAAATGGCAGTGGGCTGGCCACGTCGCAAGAAGAAAAGACAACAGATGGACGAAGCTAGTACTGGAGTGGGGTCCGAGAGAACACCGGAGGCCTAGAGGAAGACCACCAGACAGATGGGACAAAGACATCAAGAAGATCGCTGGTAACACCTGGCAGAGAACTGCCCAAGACCGTCCCACTTGGAGAAGACAGCTGAAAGCCTACCAGAATCCACGACTCGAATAGGCTACATCATTTAATGATTGAATTGGATGATGATGATGATGATGAAATATTAAAGATACATTTAATGATTTTTTTGTTATACCTCGAAACGTGACAAATCAGTCGGTACTGCTATAAAATCCATTTAGATATTTTTAAGTGGTACAACTTTCTACTTCGACAAGGCTCTGTTCGCCATCTTGGACTAAGTTTCATTAACAAGAAACTATACCTAAAATTTAGTTACTTGTACGCTCATACACTCCTGGAAATTGAAATAAGAACACCGTGAATTCATTGTCCCAGGAAGGGGAAACTTTATTGACACATTCCTGGGGTCAGATACATCACATGACCACACTGACAGAACCACAGGCACATAGACACAGGCAACAGAGCATGCACAATGTCGGCACTAGTACAGTGTATATCCACCTTTCGCAGCAATGCAGGCTGCTATTCTCCCATGGAGACGATCGTAGAGATGCTGGATGCAGTCCTGTGGAACGGCTTGCCATGCCATTTCCACCTGGCGCCTCAGTTGGACCAGCGTTCGTGCTGGACGTGCAGACCGCGTGAGACGACGCTGCATCCAGTCCCAAACATGCTCAATGGTGAACAGATCCGGAGATCTTGCTGGCCAGGGTAGTTGACTTACACCTTCTAGAGCACGTTGGGTGGCACGGGATACATGCGGATGTGAATTGTCCTGTTGGAACAGCAAGTTCCCTTGCCGGTCTAGGAATGGTAGAACGATGGGTTCGATGACGGTTTGGATGTACCGTGCACTATTCAGTGTCCCCTCGACGATCACCAGTGGTGTACGGCCAGTGTAGGAGATCGCTCCCCACACCATGATGCCGGGTGTTGGCCCTGTGTGCCTCGGTCGTATGCAGTCCTGATTGTGGCGCTCACCTGCACGACGTCAAACACGCATACGACCATCATTGGCACCAAGGCAGAAGCGACTCTCATCGCTGAAGACGACACGTCTCCATTCGTCCCTCCATTCACGCCTGTCGCGACACCACTGGAGGCGGGCTGCACGATGTTGGGGCGTGAGCGGAAGACGGCCTAACGGTGTGCGGGACCGTAGCCCAGCTTCATGGAGACGGTTGCGAATGGTCCTCGCCGATACCCCAGGAGCAACAGTGTCCCTAATTTGCTGGGAAGTGGTGGTGCGGTCCCCTACGGCACTGCGTAGGATCCTACGGTCTTGGCGTGCATCCGTGCGTCGCTGCGGTCCGGTCCCAGGTCGACGGGCACGTGCACCTTCCGCCGACCACTGGCGACAACATCGATGTACTGTGGAGACCTCACGCCCCACGTGTTGAGCAATTCGGCGGTACGTCCACCCGGCCTCCCGCATGGCCACTATACGCCCTCGCTCAAAGTCCGTCAACTGCACTTACGGTTCACGTCCACGCTGTCGCGGCATGCTACCAGTGTTAAAGACCGCGATGGAGCTCCGTATGCCACGGCAAACTGGCTGACACTGACGGCGGCGGTGCACAAATGCTGCGCAGCTAGCGCCATTCGACGGCCAACACCGCGGTTCCTGGTGTGTCCGCTGTGCCGTGCGTGTGATCATTGCTTGTACAGCCCTCTCGCAGTGTCCGGAGCAAGTATGATGGGTCTGACACACCGGTGTCAATGTGTTCTTTTTTCCATTTCCAGGAGTGTATTTATATTTTCGGATAGTAATATTTCCACATTTAAGATCAGGCTGTCACAGAATGCGTGGACTATAACGGTGGGCTGGGCTAGAAGGTGCAGAAGAGAGTCGCTGCACAGTCACGGACGAGTGAGTTCTGGACAGAGCAAGAGCGATGGCCTTGAGAGGCGCTGCGGTGCTATCGGTCTGGCGCCAGTACAGTCAGCGAGGGATGTTCCCGCTGTGTCGACATACACTCATGCTCATAAATTAAGGATAATTGCAGAATGTGGTGCCACACAACGTGGCACTACACAAAACTGGCGCTAATAGCATAGGCACATAGGGGATCACTCACGACACAGATCTGTAAGTCCACGATATTGGTGGTAAGTTGCAGAAACACATGTGCTACAAAAGCCACTGCTTCCTGCGCATGTACCCCTACATCAATATGCCATATGATCAGCACGCACACGTACACAGGCCGCACAATGGGTTTGCATACTCTGGATCAGGTGGTTGAGCACCTGCTGGGGTATTGCCTCCCATTCTTGCACCAGTGCCTGTCGGAGCTCCTGAAGTGTGCTAAGGGTCTGAAGACGTGCAGCGATACGTCGACCGAGAGCATCCCAGACATGCTCGATCGGGTTTAGGTCTGGAGAACAGGCAGGCCACCCCATTCGCCTGATATCTTCTGTTTCAAGATCTCCACGATGGCAGCTCATCCATCAGGATGAAGGAGGGACCCACTGCACCCCTGAAAAGGCGGACATACATGTGCAGTATGACGTCCCGATACACCTGACCTGTTACAGTACGTGCACCAATCATAATCCCACCCCACACCATCAAACCATGACCTCTGTACAGGTGCCTTTCAAGGACATTAACGGGTTGGTATCTGGTTCCTGGTTCACACCAGATGAAAACCCAGCGAGAATCATTGCTCAGACTGTACCTGGACTCATCCGTGAACATAACCTGGGACCACCGTTCCAATGACCATGTACTGTGTTCCTGACACCAGGCTTTACGGGCTCTTCTGTAAGCAGAGGTCAGTGGAATGCACCTTGCACCGTGTCTGTTCAGTCGTCTGTAGACCGTGTGTCTGGAGACAACTGTTCCAGTGGCTGCGGTAAGGTCCCGAGCAAGGCTACCTGCAGTACTCCGTGGCCATCTGCGGGCACTGATGGTGAGATATCAGTGTTCTTGCGGTATTGTACACTGTGGACATCCATTACTGTAGCCCCTGGACACGTTTTCCGTCTGCTGAAATCGTCGCCATAATCTTAAGATAACACTTCGTGCCATACGGATGGCCTGTGCTATGACCTGTTGTATTTGACCAGCCTCCAGTCGTCTTAGTATTCTACCCCTCATAACGTCACCAATATGTGTTCTTTGAGCCATTTTCAACAAACAGTCAACATTAGTACGTCTGAAAACGTCTGCACACTCACTGGGTGCACCGTACTCTGACAAGCACCGATATACCTCTGCGTATGTGGACTGCTGCCAGCGCCATCACGCACCGCATGGTCATACCCACAAACCGCCAACCAGAGCGTTGTTTCACCATGTATCAGCATTATCCTTAATTTATGAGCATGAGTGTAGTAGCGTGGTGCAGTGATCTAAGTGGAAGCGGAGAAATGGGATTCTTTGTGTGTTAAAAGGAGCACTACTTGAGTGTTTAGATGCTCACGATTGCACCTTGGTGTTTTTGTGGTTGATACAATGCGCTGTGTTGTTTATGACCCGTGCTTTAGTGGTATTCACATGCATACAACATTCTTGACCGAAGTCCGTGATTGTCGTGTGACAAGCTGTGGTTGTTTCTTGTTGGCAAACGGGTCGTGCGGGCGTATTCCTTATACTACGCGATGCGAGCATGGTTAAGTGTATTAATTCAAAAGTGGTTGTTTTTCACGTAATTCAATTGTTGGCGCAATTTGTACTAAAATTTCATGTTTCCTTTTTCTTCTATTTGAATGATCAGTTGGATGAGCCATCATCTAAGAAATTATTAAGATGTGTGTGGAAGTAGTTTGTTAGAATGTTGTGGGTTACGTGTTGTGGTAGACATCTGTTGTCGGTAGTAGAAGTAGGCCAAGGTGCACTTAAATGTTACGCAACCGGTACTAGCTAAGAGCTGCTATGGTATCATTTCCAGTGACGGATGTGGACTCTGACCACAATTTATTGGTTACGAAACACAGATTAAAACTGAAGAAACTGCAAAAAGGTAGGATATTAAAGCCATAGGCTACGATTGACTAGAATAGGGGGAAGGACCACAACGGAAGACGAATGGGTAGCTTTGAGAAATGTGGTAGTAAAGGCAACAGAACATCAGATAGATAAAAAGAGAAAGTCTATCAGGAATCCTTAGATAACACAGGAGATACTTAACTTAATTGATGGAAGGAGAAAATATACATATATACATACATTAATCCTTGTTCCATAGATCATGAATACGACATTTAATGTAATCCATTATGGAGTCGAGGTAGCAGTTGTCGTTATACTGGTTATCACTGTTAGCATTCAGCGTTACCGTCAAGCACACGGCTGTAACCACGCCACAACACCTAGGCACGTCAGTCCACAACAGCTCCCGAGCCGGCATAGTGCGACAGCTATTTGGTAGCTATGGGACGGCCATCGACTTGTGTCAACAACTTGAATGTAAGACGAGGACCCACAGTCCAATATACTTTTAATTCTGTTTTACTCTATGGACTTCCCAACTACACTCCTGGAAATGGAAAAAAGAACACATTGACACCGATGTGTCAGACCCACCATACTTGCTCCAGACACTGCGAGAGGGCTGTACAAGCAATGATCACACGCACGGCACAGCGGACACACCAGGAACCGCGGTGTTGGCCGTCGAATGGCGCTAGCTGCGCAGCATTTGTGCACCGCCGCCGTCAGTGTCAGCCAGTTTGCCGTGGCATACGGAGCTCCATCGCAGTCTTTAACACTGGTAGCATGCCGCGACAGCGTGGACGTGAACCGTATGTGCAGTTGACGGACTTTGAGCGAGGGCGTATAGTGGGCATGCGGGAGGCCGGGTGGACGTACCGCCGAATTGCTCAACACGTGGGGCGTGAGGTGTCCACAGTACATCGATGTTGTCGCCAGTGGTCGGCGGAAGGTGCACGTGCCCGTCGACCTGGGACCGGACCGCAGCGACGCACGGATGCACGCCAAGACCGTAGGATCCTACACAGTGCCGTAGGGGACCGCACCGCCACTTCCCAGCAAATTAGGGACACTGTTGCTCCTGGGGTATCGGCGAGGACCATTCGCAACCGTCTCCATGAAGCTGGGCTACGGTCCCGCACACCGTTAGGCCGTCTTCCGCTCACGCCCCAACATCGTGCAGCCCGCCTCCAGTGGTGTCGCGACAGGCGTGAATGGAGGGAAGAATGGAGACGTGTCGTCTTCAGCGATGAGAGTCGCTTCTGCCTTGGTGCCAATGATGGTCGTATGCGTGTTTGGCGCCGTGCAGGTGAGCGCCACAATCAGGACTGCATACGACCGAGGCACACAGGGCCAACACCCGGCATCATGGTGTGGGGAGCGATCTCCTACACTGGCCGTACACCACTGGTGATCGTCGAGGGGACACTGAATAGTGCACGGTACATCCAAACCGTCATCGAACCCATCGTTCTACCATTCCTCGACCGGCAAGGGAACTTGCTGTTCCAACAGGACAATGCACGTCCGCATGTATCCCGTGCCACCCAACGTGCTCTAGAAGGTGTAAGTCAACTACCCTGGCCAGCAAGATCTCCGGATCTGTCCCTCATTGAGCATGTTTGCATGTTTGGGACTGGATGAAGCGTCGTCTCACGCGGTCTGCACGTCCAGCACGAACGCTGGTCCAACTGCGGCGCCAGGTGGAAATGGCATGGCAAGCCGTTCCACAGGACTACATGTAAAATCGGTAAGCGGATCTAAATCCCCTATTCAGTCACTCGTTGACCACGATGGCACCGAAACAGAGGACGACCGAAGAAAGGCAGAAATACTGAATTCAGTGTTCCGAAACTGTTTCACTGCGGAAAATCGTAACACGGTCCCTGACTTCAGCCGTCGCACGGACGCCAAAATGGAAAATATTGAAATAAACGATCTCGGAATTGAAAAACAACTGCTATCACTTAGTAGCGGAAAAGCATCCGGACCAGACGAGATACCCTTAAGATTCTACAGTGATTATGCTAAAGAACTTGCCCCTTTTCTATCAGCAATTTATCGTAGATCGCTGGAAGAACGTAAAGTACCTAGCGACTGGAAGAAAGCGCAGGTCGTTCCCATTTTCAAGAAGGGTCATAAATCAGATGCGAATAATTATAGGCCTATTTCGCTTACGTCAATCTGTTGTAGAATAATGGAACATGTTTTGTGTTCTCGTATTATGACGTTCTTAGATAATACAAATCACCTTCATCATAACCAACATGGATTCCGCAAACAGAGATCATGTGAAACTCAGCTCGCCCTATTTGCCCAAGAAATTCACAGTGCCGTAGACACTGGCGAGCAGATTGATGCCGTATTCCTGGACTTCAGGAAGGCATTTGATACGGTTCCGCACTGACGTTTAGTGAAAAAAATACGAGCTTACGGAATATCGGACCAGGTTTGTGATTGGATTCAGGATTTCCTAGAAGAAAGAACACAACATGTCATTCTTAACGGTTCAAAATCTGCAGATGTAGAGGTAATTTCGGGAGTACCGCAGGGAAGCGTGATAGGACCTTTATTGTTTACAATATACATAAATGACTTAGTTGACAACATCGGTAGCTCCGTGAGGCTATTTGCAGATGACACGGTTTTCTACAAGAAAGTAGCAACATCAGAAGACTCGTACGTACTCCAGGAGGACCTACAGAGGATTAATGCATGGTGCGACAGCTGGCAGCTTTCCCTAAACGTAGATAAATGTAATATAATGCGCATACATAGGGGCAGAAATCCATTCCAGTACGATTATGCCATAGGTGGTAAATCATTGGAAGCGGTAACGACCGTAAAATACTTAGGAGTTACTATCCGGAGCGATCTGAAGTGGAATGATCACATAAAACAAATAGTGGGAAAAGCAGGCGCCAGGTTCAGATTCATAGGAAGAATTCTAAGAAAATGTGACTCATCGACGAAAGAAGTAGCTTACAAAACGCTTGTTCGTCCGATTCTTGAGTATTGCTCATCAGTATGGGACCCTTACCAGGTTGGATTAATAGAAGAGATAGACATGATCCAGCGAAAAGCAGCGCGATTCGTCATGGGGACATTTAGTCAGCGCGAGAGCGTTACGGAGATGCTGAACAAGCTCCAGTGGCGGACACTTCAAGAAAGGCGTTACGCAATACGGAGAGGTTTATTATCGAAATTACGAGAGAGCACATTCCGGAAAGAGATGGGCAACATATTACTACCGCCCACATATATCTCGCGTAATGATCACAACGAAAAGATCCGAGAGATTAGAGCAAATACGGAGACTTACAAGCAGTCGTTCTTCCCACGCACAATTCGTGAATGGAACAGGGAAGGGGGGATCAGATAGTGGTACAATAAGTACCCTCCGCCACACACCGTAAGGTGGCTCGCGGAGTATAGATGTAGATGTAGATCCAGCATCTCTACGATCGTCTCCATGGGAGAATAGCAGCCTGCATTACTGCGAAAGGTGGATATACACTGTACTAGTGCCGACATTGTGCATGCTCTGTTGCCTGTGTCTATGTGCCTGTGGTTCTGTCAGTGTGATCATGTGATGTAACTGACCCCAGGAATGTGTCAATAAAGTTTCCCCTTCCTGGGACAATGAATTCACGGTGTTCTTATTTCAATTTCCAGGAGTGTATTTGTGATGGTTTTTTGTCTTTTTAGTCCGTTTAATTTCATGACGTAGACTTTACAACCTGATGATGAGAGCATTGTCTCTTGAAACGCGTTGTTAAAATACATGTTTAAGAATCGCGGTTGAATGCTAACACTGATAACCAGTATAACGACAACTGCTGCCTCGACTCCATAATGGATCATATTAAATCGTTAGTGTCAGGCGAGAGATTGAGGTTAGTGTATAAATACAAAAATTTAAGACGTAAGTTATTAAAAACTGCCGCAAACATAAACTTTAACAAAGAATGTGTGAAGAATCATGTTATCCCGAATTACGTGAAGTTGAAACTTTGTGATTGCAAGTCATGGGCGGGACGACTAGCTGCGAAAAAAGCAAAAAAGTTTTGGATACGTGCAGAAATTAAAAATCTGTATAAAAGGAAAGGCTTAATTAAAAAACAAATAGTTCAAGCAGAGTCTAAGGTCAAGGAAATATTACCGGTGAACGTATGGGAAGAGGTTACATGTAGACTTCACAAAATACTACAGAAGGAGTTTATAAAGAAAAAAGAAAAACAAGATAAAAAACTTCGTAAATTATGTAATAACACGCGCGATGATGGAAAAGATCAACAACAAAGCCTTTCGTCTTTAGACTTTTATCCACGGGTGGTTAGCAAAACGGATATTGTATTTGATAATACAGAAGTAGAAATGTTAAATAAGCCATTAAAGTTTAATATTGAGTACTCATTTAACAAGAAGATCGCGAAAGAAGTAATGGCCCTCGCTAAAATGACAACAGAAATTGCCAAATTAAATAATAATGAAACCGGGAATGTCGGTCATAAGCTACATAAAATAGTAAAAAATGAACTAAATAAGCGAAATAGCGTTAATCATAAGACTGGAGCAGACCGACTAACTGTCGATTCTATAAATAAAAAACTTAACGAAGTGAAAGCTATTGCCACGAAAGCGGATAAGGGGAATACGGTCGTTATATTAAAAGAGGAGGAGTACGTTTCGAAGACCTTAGCGTTTTTTGTCGAAAATAGCACTACGGAAATTCCGAAAGACATTACAGCCAATTTCCAAATTAAACTAAAATATGTTCTTAAACGCACACACTTCCTGCTGACAGAAGCCGAAAAAAAGAAGATGTGTTATCATGAATCCAACGGCCCCCAAATTAAGATCACAGGTGAAGATACATAAAGATCTGCATCCAGTTCGTCCGATTGTTAACGGTCGAAATAGTCCAGCATATAAAATAACGAAATTGTTGATTCAAATTCTGAAAAAGACTTACGTGTATGAAAATAACTATTCGGTGCGTGGTAGTATGACCATGATAAGTGAAATTAAAGATACGCAAGTCACTGACACTTCCCGTTTGGTTTCGTTGGATATTAAGAACTTATACTCCAGTGTTCCGGTTAAAGAAACTATAGAAATCATTAAGAGAAATTTCCTTAAATACGGTAAAATTTCAACGCAAGAGACAATTGAATTTATTGAACTCCTACAGCTCATTACAAGTTTTAATTATTTTACGTTTAATAACAAATTTTATATTCAGGACGATGGGTTAGGCATGGGGTCCAGTATTTCAGGAACTATGGCAGACATTTCTGTCAACGACCTTGAAGATAAAGTTCTAAATTCTGACGATAACATTATGGATAAAATTGTTTATTACAAACGTTATGTTGACGACACTCTGTTACTTCTCGATGGTTCCCGTGAGGACATTGAGGAAATAGTAAAATAGTTCAACGACGCATATAATAAAATAGAATTTACCGTGGAGTATGAAACTGACAATTGTTTACAGTTCCTGGACCTGAATAAAAAAGCAGGCAACAAACATGCGTTCTCCGTTTATAGAAAACAAACTACGACTGATGCCGTGATCCCGAATGATTCATGCCATCCGCAAGCTTATAAAGAAGCTGCTTTCCGTAGTCTCGTGCATAGGGCAGTTAATATATCTATGAGCGAAAAAGATAGGGAGACTGAAATTAATACCGTTAAGAGAATAGCTATGAATAACGGTTACAGAATAGATATGGTTAAAAAACTGTTACGGAAAAGCAATAAGCACAAAAAGAAAAAACCTGATGGAGAGAAAGTGAAAATTATCACGATGCCATACTACGGAACAGTCTCACAAAAGATAGCAAATATTTTTAAGCCATACGATGTTAAAATAGCTTTTCAGACTAATAACCTAGTGAAGTATAGCCTTAAGCACGATATTGGCGAGAAGAGAAATAAGTTTGAAAGATCGGGAGCTTATAAGATTCAGTGCAGAACTTGTGATGCAAAATATATAGGGCAGACAAGAAGATCATTCGCGACCCGGTATAAAGAACATAAAGATGCGTTCAGGTTAGGAAATTATGACAAATCAGCTGTTGCGAACCATATATATGAAACAGGCCATCCCCTTAATAGCATAGAAGACAACGTAGAAATATTGCATGTAGAAAAGAAAGGAAGGAAACTTGATTTACTTGAGGAATTCGAGATAGCTATCCATGAAAAGAAACAAAACAATATTCTAAATGCACAAGATAATTTTAAAGAAATGAGATTTTTTAGCGGGTTTTTAGAATTATTTTAGGGTAGGTATGCGACTTTAAACTTGTAACATGTCACTGACGGAGTTGCGAGAGGCTAACGATGGCAGACCAATGCAATAAGGAAATAAGGCGCCCAATAGCATAGCGTTACCGTCAAGCACACGGCTGTAACCACGCCACAACACCTAGACACGTCAGTCCACAACAGCTCCCGAACCGGCGTAGTGCGACAGCTATTTGGTAGCTATGGGACGGCCATCGACTTGTTTCAACAACTTCAATGTAAGACGAGGACCCACAGTCCAATATACTTTTAATTCTGTTTTACTCTATGGACTTCCCAACTATTTGTGATGGTATTTTGTCTTTTTAGTCCGTTTAATTTCATGACATAGACTTTATAACCTGATGATGAGAGCATTGTCTCTTGAAACGCGTTGTTAAAATATATGTATAAGAATCGCGGTTGAATGCTAACAGTGATAACCATGAATACGTCATTTTGTAATGATGTGAAACGTGTCATTTCAACATAAGTTTCCTTTACACAAAATAATTAATTAATTAATTAATTTTTTACACCTGCTACTTCATATCTAAGAATTCATCTATTGAGTAGAAGGTGTTGTCATTCAGAAATTCTTTTAATTTGCTTTTAAATGTTGGTTGGCTATCCGTCAGACTCTTAATACTATTTGGCAAATGACTAAAGATATTTGTGGCAGCATATATCAGCCCTTTCTGTGCCAGAGATTTAATCCAGAATAGTGGATATCATCCTTTCTTCTAATGTTGTAGCTGTGCAGTTCGCTATTATTGTTGAATTGGGATGGGTTATCAATCACAAATTTCATAAGTGAATATATGTATTGCTAAGGTACTGTGAATATCCCGCGTTCCTTAAATAAACGTCTGCAAGGTGATGTTGGAGGGGCTCCAGCTATTATTCTGATTGCACGCTTTTGTGCTCTTGGTTGTCTGTTTTCCTTTTCACAGTATTCCAAATTGTTTTAATTTTATTATCGGATGTGCTAATCTCAGACATAGTGCACATACTTCCGGACTTTTTAATAACTTTTCTTAATACAGTGCAGTGGTTCTTATAATGTTTATTTGTTTTGGGATTATTACTCCTCCTAGCTATAAGATACATTTCCCTTTTCTGTTTACAAGATACTTTTATCCCTTCAGTAAGCCATGGGTTTTTACATGGTTTCTTACAATTATATTTCACTGTTTTCTTAGGCAAACTGTTTCCAAATATACTCACAAAAGTATCATGAAATAGGTTAAATTTTAAATTAGCATCATGTTCCCTGTACACCTCATCCCAGTCTAACTGCTGCATTCTTTCCCTAAAATTTTGAAGTGTTAAATCGTTAATGGAATGCACTACTTTGGAGGACTGTTTCGCATTACTGTATGCAGCTATATCATATACTGTAACTAGATGTGCATCATGATCAGACAGACCATTCTTTACAGGGATAATTTTAATTTGCTTAAACTTATCTTGGTCTATGAAAACGTTATCTGTCAGTGTGCTGTACAGCAAATGAAGTAGGCGAAAGGGAACACAAACGTATAAAAAATTAGGCTGAGAGGAAGTGCAGAATGGCTATGTAGGAATTGCTAGAGGACCAATGTAAAGACGGTTCAAATGGCTCTAAGCACTATGGGACTTAACATCTGTGGTCATCAGCACACTAGACTTATAACTACTTAAACCTAACTAACCTAAGAACATCACACACATCCATGCCCGAGGCAGAATTCGAACCTGCGACCGTAGCAGCCGCGTGGCTCAATACGAAGATTTAGAGGCTTTTTTTCCCTAGGCGAGAAATAGATACTTAGAGGAAAATTAAAGAGACTTTTGGAGAAAAGAGAAGAAGCTGCATGAATATTAACAGCTCTGAAGGAAAACATGGCTAAGCAAAAAAGGGGAAAATAAAACAGAGAACTAGTGTCTAGAGGATCTATACGAGAGATAAGAACACGAAGGGAATATTATACAAATGGAAGAGGACGCAGATGAAAACAATATTTGAGATATAATACTGAACTTGACGGAGCTCTGAAATACGTAACTCGAAACAAGGCCCTGGGAGCAGACGACGTTCCGTCAGGGCTGTTGATAGGCTTGGAAGAGCCAACCATGACAAAACTCTTCCGTCTAATGTGCAAGATGCATGAGACAGGCTAAATACCCTCAGACTTCGGGAGGAATGTAATAGTTCCAATTCCGAACAAAGTAGTTGCTTACAGGGGTGAATATGACCGAACTATCAGTTTAATAAGTCATGCTTGCAAAATATTAACATGAATTCTTTACGAAAGAATGGGAAATATGGTAGAAGCCGACCTCGGAGAAGATCAGCTTGATTCAGGAAAAATGCAGGAACACACGAAGCGATACTGACTTCGTGATTTATCTTAGAAGATAAGTTAGGGAAAGACACGCCTACGTTTGTAGCATTTTTAGACTTTTTTTGACTACGGTGACTAGAGTACTGGCTTTCAAATTGTGAAGGCATCAGGAGTAAAATACGCGCTATTTACATCTTCTACAGAAACCAGTCGGCAGCTGTAAGAGTTGAGGGGCATGAAAGGGAAGCAGTGGCTGAGAAGGGAGTGAGATAAAGTTTAGCCTATCCAAGATGTTATTCAGTTTATACATTGAGCAAGTAGTGAAGGAAACCAAAGAAAACTTCTGGGAGGAAATTAAAATGAAGGAAGGAGAAATAGAAACCTTAGGTTGCCAAAGACTTTGTAATTCCGTGAGAAACACTAAAGGACTTGTAAGAGCAGTTGAACGAACGGAATGGGCAGTGTCGTGACAGGAGAACATAAGATGAACATCAACAAAAGGAAGATAGGGATAACAGAATGTAGTAGAATTAAGTCAGGTGACACTGAGAGAATTAGATTAGAAATCGCGATACCTGAAGTAGTAGATGAGTTTTGCTACTTGGGAAGCCAAATATCTGATGATGGCTGAAGTAGAGAGGATATAAAAACTAGACTGACATTAGCAAGGTTAGCGGTTATGAAGAAGAAAAATTACTTAACACCGAATATAGACTTCAGTGTTAGGAAGGTTTCTCTGAAGGCATTAGCCTGGACTGTGGCCAGATATGAAACTGAAAAACAGACAATAAATAGTGTAGACAAGAAGAGAATATAAGTTTTCGAAATGCGGTGCTACAGAAAAATGCTGAAGATTATATTGGTAGATCAGGTAACTAATGAGGAGCCAAGAAATTTGTGACAAACTTGACTAAAGAAAGGATCGGTCGATGGGACACATTCTGAGTCATGCAGGGATCAGCAATTTAGTACTGGAGTGAAGAGTCGAGATTAAAAGTTGAACAGGGAGACCAAGAGATAATACAGTAAGTATTTTCAGAACGATGTAAGTCGCAATATTTATTCGGAGATGATGAGGCGTGCAGAGGATACACTAGCATCGAGAGCTGCATCAAACCGCTTTTTGTACTGAAGATGGCATCAAACCAGTCTTTAGACTGAAGAAAACAACAACTACTACAACATTTCGAAAGCCATGCACTGTAGATTGTTTATGTTGTTGCTCAGTTATGAATATTAGAGCAGATATTGGATTTTAATTCTGTTAATTTTATGGAAGACATTTTGTTGTATTGATTGTTTGAAACCCTGTTTAGGTTTCTTTGTAGACCACAGAAAGATGTATTGTTTTACTGAAGTTGAATATGACCACAGTCCTCTTAAGCTGCATTTGGTAGCAGAGCATTGTTCTGTGTTGTGCCTTTGTTGGCATACCTGACAGTATTAGTACACAGATTAGATATTGTGGCTTTCCTGTGTGCTGTTTCAGTCATGGCTGTGAGGTGTGTGTCAGGTAGGTAGGTAGGAGTAGACTTAGGAAGGAGGAGCACCGTCAGATGCCAGGGACTTGTGTTGCGTCAAAATATTTTTCACTGACGCGTCACGGTTTCACCTAATTTAAACTAAACTTTTTTAAAGGGTGTGTTTACTGAGTTGTAAAATTATGTTTGCACTGATGTTTGTAAGCAAAAGATTGTTGTAGTTGTGTAGTGAGTAATTTAAGTTTCCGTCATGGGGGGAAGTTGCTTTCTCCTTTCCAAGTAGCCAGGGCCACGCCAAAGACCAGCGAATAAGGACCACCAGCATGTCATGATACCGACCGACGGCTTCGATCAAAATTTCACACTTTATTGTTTTCCATTCAATGTTCCATTCATGAGTTCTACACTGACTCGATAGAGTGGCTGTTCGTGCATTTCAACCGCTGTATTTAGATTATTGTCTGTAAGTAGCATCCCATATTTGGTGCTTACAAAGAGAGTTGATGCTACACCACAAGTTGGGAGTAAACGGAAGTAAATGGTGAGTCAGATATTCGAGCTGAACAAGAACATGTTTCTGTAGTCGTTCTTAATAGTTCTGTCCACGGCTGTTAAGGACGTGTGAATAGTTTTGGGAGTCCTGGTGTAGGTGATATTGAGTTTGGGTCAATTTTTCCCGGATCTCACATTTTAATGTCGAACCGGCATCGGAACAAAGACCTATACATAATTCCGATTGCTTAGGAGGGCGATCTGCTCAGACCACTCTAAAGTAATTGAGTGCTTCGATTTAAAAATATGGATTATTGTCACTGTGAATAGGTACACCGACTACGAGCTGAGGTCTCAGTAGCTTTATATAGCGTTCTTTCACTTTTTGGCGGAAATTTCGGTTATGGTGCACGTGAATTCCAAGCTATTCTCTTCGAGTCCTGCAAATGAAGATATTCTTGAGAGAATTTATGATTATTGACGACTAATAGTGCAGAACAGTATTTTTCAGAACTTTTCAACTTTATGAGAAGTGTCCTTTCCTCAGAAGTAACAGTGAGATTTTAAGTAGCATAGTAGCCAACATCTGAAGAACGAAAATAATTTTTACTGTTCTAATTAATTTTAGTGTAAACGTTTTGGTGGCAATAGATTTTTATTTCGAATAAGTGAGATTTATGAGCGGATTAGGCGATAATACAATTTTTGACAATGTCAAAGAGATTCTGTTTCTGTAAGCTGCACTTAAAGGAAATAGGAAATCAGTAAAGGGCTGAAAAAGGCTCAAAGAAGAAATAAAGGAGAAAAAGTGTAAGTCAAAAGAAACTGTGACTTATGATTTATTGCTTATTTTTATGTTAAAAGAGAATTACTGATTTTTTGGTAAGTAGCCACCTAATAAAAGTCATCACAAAAAGTGATCATGATCCTAAATGCAGTACTTGAAGAGGTATTTCAGGAACGATGGATCTAGTACTCAGTTATTAGTCTGATTCCGTTAGATAATTGATACAGAATGAAGTGGTATTGCTTTGAGAGGAAAAGAACATTGATAATTAATTTTTTGCTAAATAACTTGATTTTTAAAGAGAAATTATTGATAGGTTTACGTCACATCAGTATGTAGTGGCAGATTAGCGAACTTTTCTAATATCTCTGAATCAGCTGTTGCAAGATAATTATCTCTGGTGTTATCAGGAGTTTGTCGAATGAGAAAAGACAGTCACGCAATATGCCAACGAGATTTAAGTATCAGAGACGCAGAACAGTAAACTAGAAACTTATATTTTAGCATGTTTACTATCATAACTTTATTACGTGAACAGACTCTAGTTATTTCAATAGTGAGGTTATAACTCTTCAGGGATATTCCGAATGAGTCTTTCGCTATCGCACATAAATAGTTTTACATGGCCGTAAGTTTGAAGAATAACGTCTGGCGAAAACAAAGCCTAACGATATTACACTTTATTTCAAGATTTAGTAGGATACGAACTAGAAAAAGTTTTAACTTCCTAATTAATTTCATATTTTTTTCTTCAATTAAAGTAGACACTGGTATAATGTAAAACGGGCTCTAATGGGCCAGGGTTCCTATACTCATTTAGACAGTTGGCAAAGATTTAACGTCTGTTTGTCCTAGACAATTAATCTTTAAGACATAGAAAGAAATATATATAGAAGGACAAAAATTGAAGATATTAGTTATTGGATTACTGACAACAGTACCTATTGCGTAATTATTAGATTGTGACGACACGTTTTTAATACAATTATAATCTTTATATAGTCACTTACACGATATTCATAACTGTGTGCTGCTCTGCACAGTCTGTATTACTTTCTTACGTTTTGAAAATCTTGAGCACATTTTGAAAATTTTAGTAGTGTGTTGTTTACTCATTATTGTATTCTATGATATGCGTAAACGTGTCCCATAGAGGTAAGTCTACCCCATAGCTAGAGCATGTTCGCACACTACATTCATACATTGTAGGAGCCTATATAAAACTACAAAACACTGGATAATGTGAACATCCCTTACTGAGGAACGTACAGGATGTTTCAGAAGTGATGGTCAATAATTCACACGTGGGAAGTAAAGGCCAAAAATAGCTAAAAACATCCAACAAACATGGTCCGCTAATCCACCGTTGCCGAAGGATCGCATTAATTCAAGTTAAGAACCAACTGTGAACACCCCTGGATACCGCGGTATCTATGTTGGCATCTGAAGGTTTGGGATTGACTAAGTGTTCGTTTACGCATGTGCAACTACTTCCCTTTCCCCCTCCATGCACTGTGCTTTATCGACCTCACAATCAGTTACGAACATGAAGGCACCGTAGACAAAGATTACACCAATGAAGAGTAGGCTGACATGCACTTTATATATGACAAAGAGAATGGCAGTGCCCTTGAGGATGCAAGTTTGTATGAAGAAGCTTCTCTTAAACGCAGACAGCCCCACAGGCATACATTCAGTCGGTTACATCAGTGTCTTAGAGAAATCGGGAGTTTCGCACAGCACGAGCGACAACATCGACTCGGATCCATAACACCTGATGTTGAGGAAACAGTGTTACGCATTGTACACCTACGTCCGAGTACTTCAACAAGGGGGATTGCCACCCAAGAGCGAGACCTGAGTCATAGCAGTGTGTGGCGGATTTTACATGGGCAAGCATCTCCAGCCAGTGCAAGCACTTAGCAATGCAGAATTCCCTCCTAGAGAGAATTTCTGCCAATGGTTACAACAACAATGTATCCTGAATTCCCTTTTTGTAAGCAGTATTTTTAACTACCACAACTGTCACATTTGGTCCGACGTCAATGCTAATGCAATACACGTATCACATCAGCAGCGTTATTCGTTGAACATCTGGGAAGGTCTGCTCGGAGACCACATAACTGGACCACAATTTCTAACTCAGAGATTAACCGGACAGCAGTACATTCGGTTTCTGGCGACTGTACGTCGAGATGTACATTGTGATGTCCCACTGAACCAACGCCTGAACTTGGGGTTCATGCATGACAGTGCTCCAGTACACTTTCATTTGCGAGCGAGCCAGTTTCTAACTCGGCCGTATGGTCAACATTACATAGGTAGAGGAGAGCCTGTGCGATGTCCTCCAAGGTCCCTGGATTTAGCACTCCGTCTTCAGGCCACAAGTGGCCCATCGGTACCATCCGATCGCCGTGTCATCCTCAGCTGAGGATGCGGGTAGGAGGGGCGTGTGGTCAGCACACCGCCCTCCCAGTAGTTATGATGGTTTTCTTTGACCGGAGCCGCTACTGTTCGGTCGAGTATCTCCTCAGTTAGCATCACGAGGCTGAGTGCACCCCGAAAACTGACAACAGCGCATGACGGCCCGGATGGTCACCCATCCAAATGCCGACCACGCCCGACAGCGCGTAACTTTGGTGATCTGACGGGTACCGGTGTATCCACTGCTGCAAGGCCGTTGCTCTCTGGATTTAAATTCCATAAATTTCTGTGTTTATCATGTCAAAAGCCTTGTCTACGCCACCGAAGGCAACTCTTTTGTGGAATTACACTTGCGGACTGAAGCAGGTTTCCAGCGTTTGCACAATTGCCTAGGACTGCCTGAGACGATTCGCAACTTATTTCAGAGACGAGTTCAGTTCTCCACTCAGACGTGTGGACAACATTTCGAACAACCACTTTAACGTTTAGAGATGCCATGTGTTCCTAGACACTGATGAACCTCAACAGGAAATGTGTTGTATCCCGACAAAGGTTGATTTGTGGACCCATGTTTATTGGAGCTTTTTAGCTACTTTTCACCTGTACGTTCCGTGTGTGAATTGTTGACCATTACTTCTAAAACATCCTGTATTTATTGAATAAAAATCAACTTCAGTTATTAGTAATTTTCTTAATTCACTTCGGAACTTAAAGCTTCAACTTCAGGTTCCACCAAATAATTATGAAAACATGAATGTATGTCGATCGGTGCAGTCAGTCATGGGCGATCACACCCACTTCAAATACACGCATGGGAAAGTACGACCAGAAACCACAGTGCCCGCCTGATCAGCACGACACAGAAGTGGCTAGCGCACTATGGTTGCTGGTCCTACACCCATGCGTTTGTTTGACGTGGGTGTGATCGCCATTAACTGACTGACCCGACCGCCGCACATTCATTATTTGACTTGGGTGTGATCCCAATTAACTTACTGACTGGGCTGCCACACATTCATGTTTTCATAATTATTTGGTGGCATCTGAAGATCAAGCTTCGAGCTTGGAAACCGGTCGTGGACTAAATTAAGAAAATCACTAGCTACTGAAGAGAATTTTTATTCTATAAACTATATAAAATTCCTGTGTGTGTGTGTGTGTGTGTGTGTGTGTGTGTGTGTGTGTGTGTGTGCGTGTGTGTGTGTGTGTGTGCTTGAAGTTCGTGGGAGCTCCCAGGTGAGGTTATCAGAGCCCTTGCAAAGACTGAAGGAAACTAATGTGGATAAAACGGCTAAAAACGCCGTCACACGGCGGTGGGTAGGTCTACAAAATGACACTTACTCAATCACTCCCACTCGTGTTGACGCGCCTCAAGACAACGAAGAAAGGGTGAAAGGTGTTATACCTGGGACAGAAACATACATAAAACGACATAGGAACTAAAATGACACCACAAAGAAATGTGACTGATTGGCCACTTACAAATTAACATTGGTGAGCCAGTCTGTAAAATATGTTAAATGTGCCAAAACGAAAGTAAAACACGAAATACGAGAGAAAAACTAAAACAGCAGCATTAGTAAATGTGACTGGCTGATCACTTGGGTGAGACAGTCATACGGCTAATAATTTAAGAATACCTCCCTAAAATTTAAGGAAACAGCTTGGACGTATCAGGTCGGTTGGCTGATTTGGGGAAGAGACGAAACAGCGAGGTCATCGGTCTCATCGGATTATGGAAGGGTGGGGAACGAAATCGGCCGCTCCCTTTCATCACGACATTTGCGTGAAGCGGTTTAAGAAATGTCGGTAAACCTAAATCAGGATGACCGGACGCGGAATTGAAACGTCGTCGTCACGAGTTCCATCTGCTAACCACTGCGCCACCTCGTCGGTTTGGACGTACCACAAAACATTAAAACTCTAACCATATTCGTTTGAATGGCACTGAAAATGGAGTGCAGATCTGACGTCAAATCTACCCCTGGTCTGAAAATAAAACTCAGTCTAATAAAATGGGGCGCCCAGCAAGCACCACACATCGAACGTTCCTCTCGTTGGAACAAGAGCCTGCATGCCTGAAAGGAGGAACGCCATGGCCGCGTTTGGGCTTTAACAGACGCATCTTATTATCCCACTCCCAGCCACTCTCTTTCCCATCGACGGATGACTGTGTGCCTCAACAGCGAGGCTGAGGTCGTGTGTACCGTAGTAGACGGCATTAAACCAGCAAGTACATCACAACTGATCTTCGTCCAGCTCCCTCACACATTAAGTGATTTAGGAGATCTAACGTATCAGGGTAAAACGTGTAGAGAAAGACAGAGACTGGAGTACATCCAGCAAATAATTGACGACGTAATATACAGTGGCTACTCTGAGACGAAAAGGGTGGCACAAGAGAGAAACTCGTGACAGGCTATATCAAAACGGTTAGAAGCAACAACAACATATCAGACTGAAACGTGAACCTCAAAGAGGAGCGGTGGATGAAAAGCGTTTGCAACAGGATAGGATCGAAACGTAATAGTTTCCCCCTATGCAGGGCGGTGGGACATTTCTGGACAGTCCGCAGGAAAGGTATAAGTGGGGCAGTAATAGCGGAGAGGGCACCCACCGGGTAGCTGAGAGCTCTAACACGCTGCTTCCTGGACTCGGGTAGGCGCGCCGACCCCAGAACGAATCCGCCCGGCGGATTAACGACGAGGGCTGGTGTGCCGGCCAGCCTGGATGTGGTTTTTAGGCGATTTTCCACGTCCCGCTAGGTGAATGCCGGGCTGGTCCCCATGTTCCGCCCCAGTTACACGGCTCGCAGACATCTGAATACATTCTCACTATTCCATGGATTACAGTACACGCAGACCATTGGGGTACACAGTTTCCTTCCCGGGGGTAAGAGGTGTCGACAGGAAGGGCATCCGGCCATCCCTTAAAATATATGTATATATATATATATATATATTCATTCATTCATTCATTCATTTCATTGTTGCCCTTATGGACAGTGTTTGAACTCGAAAATCACATGATGACACAATTTTCACTTCTTTCCTTTCTTCCTCTTCTCTTCCCAAAATCTCTTCATCCTTTGCTGTGCTCCTGTTTCCTTTGCTCTGTCCATAATGTTCCTTTCTTCTTTCTCTCCTTTACAATAAATTTTGCACTCCTAACTTTGTTTCTGAAGTATTTCCTGTCTCCTATCATTTGCCTGTTGATCCCTATCTGCCTTAAGTCTTCGTCTATTTCATGATACCAATTTGTTTTCTTGCTTGAGCTGTTTACTACATCAAAAATTTTCTTTGTAAGTCGGTTGTTGTCCATTCTCTGTATGTGCCCATAGAAAGTTAATCTGCGTTTTCTGATCGCGTCTGTTAGTCTGTCAGTGTGCTGGTACAGCTCTTTGGTAGGTCGCTTCATCCATATGCCATCTCTGTGAATTGGTCCAAATATTTTTCTGAGAATTTGGCGTTCTATTTTTTCTGTGTCTATGATGCCTGATGCTCCAATTGTGGTTGTTTCTGACGCGTACAATGCTTCTGGTAATACAACTGTTTTGTAGTGCCTAAGTTTGGCCTGCCTCGATATGCTTTTCTTATTATAATGTGACAATGTGAGTTTGTATGCCTTCTGGAGTTTCTTCGTTCGTTCCATATATATATATATATATAATACCACATGCGATTAACCACAAGACCCTGGAAGTCGGTATTAGTGCTTGGAAAGGAAGAATAGTGGCTGAGAGGGTCATAACGGTGTAGCAAACCCTGTCAGTTCAATCGCTGCCACTGTAGGAAACAAGGTCGCGCCGTTAAGGATAGGTCGACAGCTAAGCTGTCAACTCAGACCGGCCAATGAACAATAATTTTCATCACGAAAAAAATGGTTCAAATGGCTCTGAGCACTATGGGACATACCTTCTGAGGTCATCAGTGCCATATAACTCAGAACTACTTAAACCTAACTAACCTAAGGACATCACACACATCCATGTCCGTGGCAGGATACGAACCTGCGACCGTAGAGGTCGCGCGGTTCCAGACTGTAGCGCCTAGAACCGCTCGGCCACTCCGGCCGGCATTTTTCATCACATATTTGCAGCTGTGGTTGTTGCCCACTATTAGTTACTCTTCTGTTGTACTGCAGTTGTGATTCTTCCTGCTTCCTTCCGCCTGCTGGCAGGAGAGGATACAAGAGTTCCGGGGTCAGAGGAAGGGAGCTTGTGCCATGTATAGTAAGTTAACGTTGGTGCCCAGCTATCATCCTAGAGCGATGGCTCGGTTTTAACTTAGTTTATTTTATGGAAGACATCTTGTTGTATTGTTTGTTCTGAGTACTGCTTGAAGATCTTTACAGACTACAGAACGACCATTTTGCTGAAATCATATTACTATTTTGTTATTAGAAATAATTTGATGTTTAGTAAATTTACCGTTAAATTGGGTTCCACGTCTGCACGACGCCCAGTCTGAATCCCACTACACCTAAACACTACACAATAGTTTGAAATGTACTTTGTCATATCCATTATTAAACCCAATACTGTACGTTGCGACATCTTTAGAACACAGCTGGACAAAACCATCTAACCATTTACTGTCTCTTTCCTGTAAATGTGCGAACTGCTGTCATACAACATGGAACCAAAAGCAACTAGAACGTATTTCCATATGCCAGAGACGTTGATTCATGTCCCGTAATGTAAACAGTTGCATCTTGTCACAAGCCATAAGGCTTAATGTGCTCCGCTGAAGATGAAAAAGCATAATATCTCAATTAATTACGCACTGTCCGAACGTATAATAAGTAAAAAGAAAATTAACTACAGTTGCTTGTTTCTCTACATCTACTTCTGCATACATACTCCACAACCCACCGTAAGCGGGGGCTACAATAAACCCCTACTAGTCATTTCCTTTCCTGTTCCACTCGCAAGCAAGGAAAAAACGACTATCTGTATGCTTTCATACGATCGGTATCATCTCTTATCTCATCATGATGGTCATTACGCGAAATGTTCATTGCTTCAAATTACATTTTCTCAATAGGATAAACCGAAAAGAATATCACGTTCCCTCCAGGGATTTCCATTTGAGGTCGCGAAGCACGTGTGTAACACCTGCGTGTTGCCCAGACCTTCCGGTAACAAATCTAGCAGCCCGAAATGCTTCGCTGTCTTCCATTAATCTGACCTGGTACGGATCCCAAAGACGTACGCAGTGCTCAAGAATAGCCGCTACCAGCGTCCTAGAGTCAATCTCCTTTACAGAAGAAGCACACTAATCAAAAATTCTCCCAACAAGCCAAAGTCAATCTTTCGTCTTCCCTACTGTAGTTCTCACATGCTTGTTCCATTTCATATCGCACTACATTACCCCAGATATTTAAACGACGTGACTATGTCACCCAGGACACTACTCATGCTGTAACCGAACATTACGGATTTTTTTTCCTACTCACCAGCATTAACTCACATTTTTCTACTTTTAGAGCTAGATTCCATTCAAGACACCAGCTATAAATTATGTCTAAGTCATCATGTATCCTCCTACGACCACTCAACTTCGGCACCTTCCTTCACATAACACAATCATCAGCAAACAACCGCAGATTGCTGCTCACAATGTCCGCCAAACCATTTTTGTATATAAAGAATAAGGGCGGTCCTATCGCACTCCGCTAGGACACTCCTGACGACTCCCTGTTCTCTGATGAACAACTGCCGTCGAGGACAACTTACTGGGTTTTGTTACTTCAGAAGTCTTCGAGCCACTCACATATTTGGTGACCTATTCGACATGCTCGTACCTTCGTTAATAGTCTGCAGCGGGGCGCCGTGTTAAATGCTTTTCGGAAATCCAAGAATATGGAATCTGCCTGTTGCCCTTCATCCATGGTCGCAGGATATCACGTGAGAGAAGAGCAAGCTGAATTTCCCAAGATGGATACTTTCTAAAACCTTGCTGGTTCGTGGACAGAAACTTTTCGGTCTCAAGGAAATTTATTGTGTGAAAACTGAGAATACGGTCAAGAATTCTGCAGCAAACCAATGTTAAGGATACTTGCGTGTAATTTTTCCTGCCCGTTCTGTTACACTTCTTAGATACAGGAATCACCTGCTCTTGTTTCCGGTGACTTGGGACTTTTCACTGGGAGAGAGGTTTGGCGGTAAATGCAAACTTAGTAAGGGTCCAATGCCGTAGAGTACTCTTTGTACAACCGAACTGGTTTGCAATCCGGACCTGGCGACTTAATTGTTTTCAGCTGTTTTAGTTGTTTCTTCACGCCAGGGCTGCTTATTGCTATGCCGTCCATACGGGAGTCTGTTGGATGTTCGAATGACGGTATGTTTGTTTGATACTCTGCGTAATTTAAAACTTGAGCTTTCGTTTTACTATCTTCAACTCCCACACCAGACTGGTAAACAAGTGTTTGGGTGGCAGCACACGATTAGTTTATATTATTGCTTATCACTGTCACCGATCATAGTACTATTTCTTACACTCCTGTGTGTTTATACTAAGTTTCAGCTAAATTTTCACTCTCTTAGATTGCTTCCGATTCATACGACCTTTTAGAAGCTTCGTACTACATATTCACAAAATTTTACAATTCATCTAAAGTACAAGTTCCAAGTACCTTTCTCAGTCGGTGAAGCCTTATTGGGCCACTTGACGTGCTATTACGCTTATCATTTGGTGCGGTTTTGGTCGCACTGTTTCATCAGAGGGCTCTCACCTGACCATTACAGTAACGTAGAGATGGTCGAGATTACTGGGTCCGCATCGTGACCAGAACTGCAGGACCTGGGTTGCAGTGATCCGTGATGCAAACGAAAGCGTCACGCCTTATTCCGATTTATCGGTGCCGAGTTTACCGACGATCGAAGTAGAATTTTCATGATTAGATAATTTATGGTGTCACATAAAAACTCCTTTTCACCATCACCACTACACACCTTGACGAGCCTCGGAACCGTTTGCCGGTTTAATTATATTCCCTAGCATTCAGTTTCACCCCAGGCATTAATTGACCTTCTCATTAAACTGAACTCTCTTCTAAAGCTCCTAAAGGATGGCAAACGTTCTGTGAGTGACACGGGATGGAGGAACATTTTTAAGGGCTAGCTGCTCATCCTGTGGTTGCCCATTTTCTTGTTCCTCCCGGTCTCTTACTGGAAAGAAAGCGGTGTCAAATATATACCAGATCTATTTGCAATAATGATATTTACATGTTCCTAAAGCTATAAGTGCAATATATAAACAATACATCTAATACGTATATAGTTTCAATCTAGTTTTCTAAGTCTTGTAAGAGATCCAATTTCAATAAAACCAACATCGAATTTGTGATCAATCGACGTAATGTGCAGGTCCGTCGTTTCCTAGTACTTCTACTGTCAACTTTCTTAGAGTCTTCACGTCCAGTTAGTAAATCAAGGTAAGCGAAATATGCTTCAAGAGTCCTATAATTCCCACTCCTTACTTAACAGCTAAGGGCTGTAGGTATGTTTACCTCACACAATGTTTTTGTGTGCCTTGCCTCATGTCTATCATGTTTGGTTGCCACAGCTCCATACGATACGCAGCTGTGCTGGCACGCGCAGATATTCCTCAGATTTATAGGAATAACACACGAGCTGTTTAATTGAACAACCAAGCAATATGGCATTGCTACCCCATCATTTTGCAGTAGCCCGTGCAACCTGAAATAGTTGTCACCCTTGTTCCACAAAGCGGCTGCAGAGAATGTAACCATGGTTCCTTCAGTAAATATTTTAGTGATTATATCTTATAGCCTTTTTCATGGAAATGACTTCTAAGGAGAGAGCTTGAAGATATTCTGCAGAAGCATTAGGAATGTACTTCACAAATCGACGTATAATTAGGTAATTAAATGCAGATTAGAAAAGTGAAGAACAGTTGTATTTTCCAAGCAAGAAGGAAAGTTCGAAGAGCCCTCAACAATCGTAGCGTAAGTACAAAGAACGGCACTTTTCACCGAATGAAATAAGGGTAGCTCCTTCGCGAGGAAGATGAACGTGAAGCTACAGGACGTGTAAGATAGAAATACTGAAATATTACTTCGAATATATGGACCTTATGTACATCAGAACACCTTGTTTCTGTAGATTCCACAAATAACTCTCCAAATCGTCTGTAAATTATTGTTGTTATTTTCGTTGTAGAGTATCTACCTAGTGCTCTCTAAGAAGTAAACCTGCCCTACTTTTTTTCAGCTTCAACATTTTGTTGACGCAGGAGCGGTAACCTTTCTAATATTTCATGAAGCGCTTATTTACAGTCTGTCACAATTGCATTAGATATGTTTGGTGACTAGTTCCCATCCGGCTGCTTTATTCTCAAGCCTGGCCTACTGAGGCTTCACTGATAGTGCCTCACCTTAATAATAAAAAAAAAATAAAAATAAATAAAAAAAAACGTCAGAATGGCAACACATGCCTTACAAAATGTTCCCACATGACTGTCTCAATCAATATGTGCCTGTTTGATTCTGACTTGCTTTGCAGAAACATGTTGATTGTGACAGTATTCCGCGAACATTTTATAAACTTGTAAAATAAACATGTATCTACTTACCCTGTAACAATGAAACTGTTGGCTTCTGACTTTCTCAGAGCGACAGGTTGACTGTAACAGGTTTGAGATTGAACCAGCTAGTTCGAAATTAGTCGCCAAACATATGTCCTGCAATTGTGACAGATTGCTAATAAACCGTTAATGAAACCTGTCCTATTACACGAGTCTTTAAATCTGCAATGTCCAGCTGAAAAGGCGAAGCTAACCTTAGCATTGAGATGGTTCAAATGACTCGGAGCACTATGGGACTTAACATCTGAGGTCATCAATCCCTTAGAACTTAGAGCTGCTTAAACTTAACTAACCTAAGGACATCACACATAACCATGTCCGAGACAGGATTCGAACCTGCGATCGTAGTAGTCGCGCGGTTCCGGACTGAAGCGCCTAGAACCCCTCGGCCACCACGGCCGGCTTAACATTGAGATTTGGTTTGCACTAACCGGTAATGAAAACTACACGAGAACGTATTCTAAACGCGATACCCACCGAAGACAGAACCCCAGATTTGCTTTCACTTTGATGCGTTAATATCGTGCAAGATGCACATTCAGTTTCCATTGTTCTTACAATGTAAATATAGCTACTACATTTTTGAGATGTCCAGTTGGGAAAATTGGATCTAAAACGTAGTTCTAATACCAAGAATGGTAAAATTTGTGCTTCGCCAATCTTTTTGTAAGCAAACACAGACATAAGTGATTCAACCTCAAGATAAGAATAGTAATGCTGGAAGTAATAGTAGCAGATGTTGCAGAGATGAAAGTACAGCATATCCATATTTTCGACTAGCTTGCGGTTTTGGTACGTGTCAATACCTAAGAGATTAAAGGACGAAATTTCTATAAATGAAACGGGAAATGTTAGGTGGAACATACGAGATTATACTGTATATCTGTTAATAGATCCAGGTGAATACCGCTTTGCTTTAAATATCGTAAGTGTGGAAATCATATTTTCTTTTTTATTAATTCAAAGTAGAACACGATCTGAACATACTTGAGTTGCGGTAATGCTGGTATTTAATCCTTTATGAATTTCAATCTTATTTGTGTTTCCTCGGCTACAGGAAGAACATAAAAACTTTTTTTCATTAATACATAGATTTTCGTCATGGTAATTGCTCTGATCCGGTCGATATGTTTTGAAGTTGCAAAAAATGGTTCAAATGGCTCTGAGCACTATGGGACTTAACATCTTAGGTCATCAGTCCCCTAGAACTTAGAACTACTTAAACCTTACTAACCTAAGGACATCACAAACATCCATGCCCGAGGCAGGATTCGAACCTGCGACCATAGCAGTCCCGCGGTTCCGGACTGTTGCGCCTAGAATCGCACGGCCAC
Source organism: Schistocerca americana (assembly GCF_021461395.2). Classification (NCBI taxonomy): domain Eukaryota; kingdom Metazoa; phylum Arthropoda; class Insecta; order Orthoptera; family Acrididae; genus Schistocerca; species Schistocerca americana. Next base: position 907,289,599 of record NC_060121.1, read on the forward strand.
CTCGGCCGGCATGAAGTCGCAAGATGGATTTTATTGCTCCTCATTTCTGTCGCGTTTCCGTGGAGTGTTTTTCAGTTTCCATGCATCTCGTTCGTATGAAGGACATTAACTAATAATATAAGACTGTAGTCAAGAATGTGGAAAGCATTTTTAATTTTCAACATAACGTTTATTTGTCTTTGACTGTACAACACCTGACGCATCACATTCTGTAACAACGTTTTACGATCTGACGATAACTAATAGCACCAATGCAACCGGTTGTGTCATTTTACAAAATCGCGATCTAGACAAATAGAAGTTGTATTCCTAATTAACTATTTCTGTATAATTACGATTCATGGGGGTGCAAGTGAAACCATATCGATAGACTAAACTTGGCACTTCATTGGCCTACACGCGTGAATGCTGGATGGCGCTTTTATCACTTATACCATACCCTTTCAGATTCCTGAAATTTCATGATATTTTATAAGAATACACCAGGCAAATTATTTCTCCGTTTGGTCAAAAGTTGAATATACCCTATTTCATTAAAAGACTCACTACTCAATGAAAATGAAATTTCACGTTTAGATGCGTCCATCTGCTATTCCCTAACAGTTACGTAAGTCCCAGCTAACGCAAAAAGATGTGAGGCTGAAAGGGGCGTATAAAAATTTTTACTGTTATTGCTGACCGAAGTTACTCATATGTAAACAAAAAGTCGACAAACAGGAACTGCAACAACAATTTTCAGTTAATGAGAAATGTGAAACCGAAAAAGATCTCTTTCTTCTTTCACTAACGTCTTCAATTGACGTACAGTCAGCCGGGGTTCAAAATGAAATACAAACTGCTTTTCTTTTTTTGCCATTACACGCATATATTTACTACGGTCGGCCCTGTACAATATCTCCTGGTGAAAACGTGTAGATAATTATTCATTAAAGGATACTGGAAGAGGCAATTTTTATCATGGTTTGCAAACGCAACTACCTTTTTCACTACAACACACATTTATATAGTTTCGGAACGTCTAAGGTCTCATTATATGATGAAACGGCAAATGAGAATTAGTCGGTTGTGAGTATTAAGAGAAAGACCTATGCTGCCAATACATGGAAATAATGACATTTAATTTAGTGTGCATGGCTAATTATGATTCATGATCTCTCTATAAGCTTTATCCAGAGATACTTCGTCCCTACTGTCCTCCTAGTCCTTTGTACAGTCATTGTTTTTCTATTGCACCTTGCTATTTGGGCGACTCTTTCGTAGTATTATGTGATTCTGTTCTCAGAATAGCTGTGCACTCCACGCTAAGTAATACGTTGTCCTTGACAGTCTCAAAAAGGCTACAGCTATCCATACCAGTGTGATCGACATTTTTAATTTCAGGCTTCGCGGTAGTGAAAGTAGTTCGTTGGACAACTTGTTTGTTCTTGCAACTCCACGTAACTGTCGTCCTTCAGTACTACTGTAAGCTGCGAACCAGCGTGTGACACGTAAGTCTAGCGAAGGATACCATACGTGCGCGGGTACAGTTAAACGGTAGCAGAGAAGAGAGATGTATTATGACAGATTATAGCTGCAGCTACAAACTACAATTAGTTTCACTTCGCACTGGTTTCCTATCAAGATTTACGGGAATCTTCCTCTGTTTATAATGGAGTTAAGAAGCCTTTTCGAAGCATTTCTAATTCGGAACACCTTGTACCCGCTTGCAGCACTGCGGCATATACTGAGAGAATCGAGTTTTACAAACAGACGTTGTGTGCACTGAGAGAATCGAGTTCTACAGACGGTGTGTAAAATTATTCACCCTGTCCTCTTGAAGAAATAATTAACCTTTTAAAATAAAATACAAATGGCTGCACAGTATATGTAATGTCCATTCCCGAGTGTAGCTAAATGCAGTACCTTAAAGTGCTTTTGCACTTTCTGAATTAAATGACGTTCCCTTTAATGCGGTTGGAAGCAAAATGTAATTCTCGCAACTATGACAAAGCACCCGATAGTGTCCGATTATACGTGCGAACTTCTACAACCTGTCACACTGTTTAAATATCTAGCAATAACACTGGACGAACACAACAGATCAGAAGGAAGGATGTGATTGAAAGATTTGTACGGAAAATATCGATAAGTGAGGTGCAGCTGTGATGGAAACCTCACACTCTGAGCTAATGTGTCCAGATCTCGATCATTCCGCGAGACTTTGGAATCCGTATGAAGCAGACAGGCAGCAGACGTATAATGATTTGAGAAATGCGCTGCTTCGATAGTAACACCCTCGTACACCCAATACGAAACATTAACACAGATGCTCGGAGAACTACATTGGGGATCATTACTTTCGTGAAATCTAGTCGGGTAAATTTTAAGAACCGGTTTTTGATGGAGACCGTACATCTTCGTCTACTTTCACTCTATATCACCGTTAGAAACGGAGAGAATAATGTAATACATGTTACGGCATGGAGTTCCAATCACCCCTTTGCGGGTGGTATATGAAGTCGTTAATATCTACATCTACATGGACAGTCTGTAAAATCACATTTAAGTACCTGGCAGAGGGTATGGCGTACTGTCTGTCAGGCATTGTGCTCTCGCTTGCTGAATTTACATCTACAGATTGAGTCAATATCTACCGATGTGGAAGATGAATCAGAACTCCACACACAAAATTTCGGCAGTTCTCCGTGAACATTTTATGAGTATTTTGGTATTAGGGATCGGTGGTCACCTGTGTCTCGTTGCAGACGTTGATATCTTCCCTCATTCATTTTTGCATCTGTATTGCACAGAAAGTTTCTGCACAGCGAAGCAGTCGTAGGCCGGCCGGTGTGGCCGAGCGGCTCTAGGCGCTGCAGTCTGGAACCGCGCGACCGCTACGGTCGCAGGTTCGAATCCTGCCTCGGGCATGGATGTGTGTGATGTCCTTAGGTTAGTTAGGTTTACATAGTTCTAAGTTCTAGGGGACTGATGACCTCAGATGTAGAGTCCCATGGTGCTCAGAGCCATTTGAACCGTTTATTTGAAGCAGTCGTTGACGGCATGAGCTATTCGTTTCGTTCGGGAGCAAACTTGTTCCATTCACTGAAGGTATTTGCTGTTGGAAATAGTCATCTCGACTTCACTTTTCCCACTTAAGCTTGCATTCAGTACTGCTCGGTTTTATCTCGAATTTCTATTTTGGGCAGTGACACTACTTCCAGTACTTATTACTTTTCCATACATTTCCCAGTGTCACTGTCTCCTTCTCTCCAAGCATAAAAAGAAGCGAATATGTTAGCACACCAAAACATATGAGAAAGTTTTTAAAGGTGCTGAGGAAGGTACAATGAGGCAGTTGGTAGCAGAAATATTAAGGGGCGTTCTTAGGATTGTTTCCGTGCTACAGTAAGGCTACAATAAAACTAATGTCATATTGTGGTAAATAATGGATTAATTTCTGAGCGTTTTATACTTTAGAACTGTAAAAATTGGTAACGCATTTTTTAGTATAAACTGAAATAATTCATATATTTTATATCTATAATTGTTTGGGGTTTCACAGTAATGTTTCGTCAACTTGCCCAGCAAGTAAACAGTGGTATGTCAATGGTAAGCCACGTTAAGTGCACAGAGGTTGCAAGTAAACAATGGTAGATACCCTTTGACGTATTATTAAGAATAAAATTTTGAATAAAAATTACGTTTTTAAAACATTTCGTTACTCTTTATTTGAAAACAGTGGCTTACCGGAGTAAATAAATCACAAAGGATATACTTGAAATATCTTATATATGTGATCTACATTTACATCTACATGGATACTCTACAAATCACATTTAACTGCCTGGAAGAGGGTTCATCGAGCCACGTTCACAATTCTCTATTAACCCAATCTCGTATAACGTTAGCACACTGGACTCGCATTCGGGAGGACGACGGTTCAATCCCGTCTCCGGCCATCCTGATTTAGGTTTTCCGTGATTTCCCTAAATCGTTTCAGGCGAATGCCGAGATGGTTCCTTTGAAAGGGCACGGCCGATTTCCTTCCCAATCCTTCCCTAACCCGAGCTTGCGCTCCGTCTCTAATGACCTCGTTGTCGACGGGACGTTAAACACTAACCACCACCACCATCGTATAACGCGCGGAAAGAACGAACATCTATACTTTCCGTACGAGCTCTGATTTCCCTTATTTTATCGTGGTGATCGTTTCTCCCTATGTAGGTCGGTGTCCACAAAATATTTTCGCATTCGGAGGAGAAAGATGATGATTGGAATTTCGTGAGAAGATTCCGCCGCAGAGGAAAACGCCTTTCTTTTAATGATGTCCAGCCCAAATCCTGTATCATTTCTGTGACACACTGTCCCATATTTCGTCACAATACAAAACGTGCTGCTCTTCTTTGAACTTTTTCGATGTACTCCGTCAGTCCTTTCTGGTAAGGATCCAACACTGCGGAGCAGTATTCTAAAAGAGGATGCATTAGCGTAGTGTAGGCAGTCTCCTTAGTAGATCTGCTACATTTTCTAAGTGTCCTGCCAAAAAAACGCAGAGTTTGGTTAGCCTTCCCCCACAACATTTTCTATGTATTCCTCCGAATTTAAGTTGTTCGCAATTGTAATTTCTAGGTATTTAGTTGAATTTACGGCCTTTAGATTAGACTGATTTATCGTGTAACCGAAGTTTAACGAATTCCTTTTAGCACTCATGTGAATGACCTTACACTTTTCGTTATTTAGGGCCAACTGCCACTTTCCGCACCATTCAGATATCTTTTCTAAATCATTTTGCAGTTTCTTTTGATCTTCTGATGACTTTATTAGTCAATAAACGACAGCGTCATCTGCAAACAATTGAAGACGGCTGCTCAGATTGTCTATCAAATCGTTTATATAGATAAGGACCAGCAAATGGCCTATAACAGTACCTGGGGGAACGCCAGAAATCACTTCTCTTTGAAACGTCCCCTTTGAACAATTATACATGACTGTGCTTAACCTGACACACAATATTTTGTTAGCGCAACGCAATCTGACTTTCAAAATTCCCTACAAAATAATGGCCCTGACTAACATTAAACTATACCTTTCACAAATCACTTACCTCACAAAAATCTTCGCTGCTCAAGCTATTGCAATACAGCGAGCGCCACTACTGCCAGCTAAATAAAAGATTCAAACTATGGAAGGCACTAACTACTGATAGGGATAGTTAGCAAATGAAAGATATTAATAGAGAACAAACAATGTATTTACCTTGATATCATCATATATAAATATAGCAGTTCATGACAAATTTCAAAACTCCGCCATCTCTCTCCCCACATCCACCACTGCTGGCGGCTCACCTCCAACTGCGCAACGCTACGCGCTGTTCACAGCCAGCTGCCTAACACTACAATGGCGAGTATTACAACAATACAAAGCAGCCACAGACTGCACACAACACAGCCAGTGATTTTCATATTGAGCGCTACGTAACGTTGCCAATAAGAAAACATAAACAGCCTACTTACATAGAGAAAACATAAACAGCCTACTTACATCTTTTACTCGATGACCTTCCGTCAGTTACTACGAACGGTGACCTCTCTGACAGGACATCACAGGTCCAGTCACATAACTGAGACGATATTCCATAAGCACGCAATTTCACTACGAGCCGCTTGTGTGGTACAGTGGGAAAAGCCTTCTGTAAATCCAGAAATACGGAATCGATCTGAAATCCCTTGTCGATAGCACTCAACACTTCATGTGAATAGAGAGCCAGTTTTGTTTCACAAGAACGATGTTTTCTAAACCCATATTGACTATGTGTCAATAGACTGTTTTCTTAGAGGTAATTCATAACGTTCGAACGCAATATATGTTCCAAAATCCTACTGCATATCGACGTTAACGATATGGGCCTTCAATTACGTGGATTAATCCTACTACTGTTCTTGAATATTGGTGTGGCCTGTACAACTATCCAGTCTTTGGGAACGGATCTTTCGTCGAGCGGACTGTTGTATATGATCGTTAAGTATGGAGCTAACTCATCAGCATACTCTGAAAAGGTATTGGTATATTGTCTGGACCAGAATACTTGCTTTTATTAAGTGATTTAAGTTACTTTACTACTCCGAGGATATTTACTTCTACGTTACTCATGTAGTTAAGTGTTCTCGATTAAAATTCTGGAATATTTACTTCATCTTCTTTTGTGAAGGCATTTCGGAAGGCTGTGTTTAGTGGCACTGTCTTCGATAGTATCTCCATTGCTATCGCGCAGAGAAGGCTTTGATTGTTTCTTGCCACTAACATGCTACACAAACGACCAGAATCTCTTCGGATTTTCTGCCAGGTCTCGAGACAAAGCTTCGTTGTTTAAACTGTTATACGCATTCATCATTGAAGTCCGCGCCAAATTTCGAGCTTTTGTAAAAGTTCGCCAATCTTGGGGATTTGGCGTCAGAGCCGTGTGCAGCACGCGTTGATGCAGTTCGTAGCTTGGCATCTAGTAATAGCGATAGTGGCGTCTCGTTTTCTTAGTGTGTTCACTGGCGCCACTACGTTTTCACGCCTTGTCTGTCCGTGAGTGGCAGCAGCAGAGCTTATCGAGAGCGCGTGTCTGTGGTACCATCTTCGGAGCGCCCTCTAGTATTTCCAGTTCGTTGTGTGTCGACTTAGATGAGCTGGGACGGAGCAGTAGTGAGGGCCGAACAGCCAGTACTCGCTGTCCGACGGAAGGATGTGGTCGCGAGAGTGCACGACCACAGCAAGGACCGGATTCAGCGAGTTTGAGTTGAATGGACCTTGGTATTCGAGTAGTGCAGCTTACCCCTGTGTGTGTGTGTGCGTGTGTGTGTCCGCCCGTCGGAATACTCCCATGGCAATAAGTTTATACTGGGATCTGTTCCGTACCTGAGTGGGGACGACCGTTGGTTGGTCGTTCGATCGGTCGTCGCAGCGGACGACTTTCATGTGTCCAGAATGAGATTTTCACTCTGCAGCGGAGTGTGCGCTGATATGAAACTTCCTGGCAGATTAAAACTGTGTGCCCGACCGAGACTCGAACTCGGGACCTTTGCCTGCAGAGTGAAAATCTTATTCTGGAAACATCCCCCAGGCTGTGGCTAAGCCATGTCTCCGCAATATCCTTTCTTTCAGGAGTGCTAGTTCTGCAAGGTTCGCAGGAGAGCTTCTGTAAAGTTTGGAAGGTAGGAGACGAGGTACTGGCAGAAGTAAAGCTGTGAGTACCGGGCGTGAGTCGTGCTTCGGTAGCTCAGTTGGTAGACCACTTGCCCACGAAAGGCAAAGGTCCCGAGTTCGAGTCTCGGTCGGGTACACAGTTTTAATCTGCCAGGAAGTTTCGACTTTCATGTGGTTTTCCGACCGTTTCTGGCTTCTTTGTGTTTGTGCCGACTTGTAATTCGTCCGTGTTGTGTCACAGTGACTGGTTTTAGTTTTGTTTGGGACTCTGTGGAATTGTCATCCCAGATCCGTATGTATCTTGTGTGGTTTTTAATGTCTGGTTATTTAAATGCTTCCTGCGTTGTGGTGTCGGTAGTTCGACTTCCCGCAGCGCAAGGGCAGGCCAGGGCTGCTGGCTGGGAGCAGGCACTGTCGGACCGAGCGGCTGTAGCCGACGACCGAACCCAGGACGTTTGAAGCTGAGTGAGCCGTGTCCAGTACTGAAACCTCCACTGTTTGAGATCTCGCTGATGTTTGCGTGTTGCTGCTGCCAAGGTTGGTGAGACCAGCTGCAACATGTGGAGTCTGTCTGATTGGAGGAAGCTATTAGCTGCCTTCTATTCCTTTCTATGAGTTGTGATTTAGTATTATTCTTATTAGTGAAGTGCTACCAGCGGTATTTACTGCCTTGTGGCCGCTAACGCCCCAGTTACCTGCCCTGGAGGTTACCGTTCTTTTCTGGCAGTGTACCTTTCCTCGTTGTGTTGATGCTGTCCGACATGGCGTGTAGTTCGACAGCCTCTTGAATTGTACTGTGCATATGTTTTTTGGAGGTCTACCTTGGCTCTTGTGTTTTCTTCGGTCTTGAGTGTGTTTCTGAAGACGTGGTGCTGTCCGTCTCTTCGACCTTGCCTAAAGATATTCCATCGTTGTACCGGTGATCGGACGTTAGGCGGATTGGTTAATCGTTCTGTCGGCACTTAAGCTACCCCTAGTGTGAGCTGCCATCCTGTTGCGTGAGTACAACCTTTGGCTGCCTGTCACACAGCTTACATAGCTGTAGTCACCTTCCTCAGGTCAATCCAGGGAGCATTGTCTGTGAATCACTCTGTCTTATCTGGAGAAGTTTTCATAAATGTTTATAATTTACGCTAATGATTTAACATGTCATTGCCTTTCCCACTAGTAATTCCGACCTTCAGTCGTAAATTGTTTGTAACACTGTTTGTGGCCTTCAGCCGACAAATTATTTTCAATTTTCTCTTAATAAGGCCTGCAACCGTCACTATAGCCTGTTACAGTTCGTTAACACTGTTTTAGAAAAGTTTTAGCAATTTAACATGCAACTGCCTTCCTTACTTGTAATTCAGGCCTTCAGCCGTTGAGTATTCTAAAAATTGCTTGTGGCCTTCAGCCCCCAATCATTTCGAATCCTTTCTTAATCAGGCCTTCAGCCGTTAATTGTTTGTAACATTGCTTGTGACATTCAGCCGACAAATAGTTTCAGTTCTGTCTTGATAATGCCTTCAGGTCACTATAACTTGTTACAGTTATTAAGACTGTTAATAGGGTTTTTGGTATTTTTAACGCGTGATGGTCCACCTCATTGGTAATTCAGACCTTCAGCCGTTGTGTATTTTTGAAAGTGCTTCTGGCCTTCAGCCGACGAACAATTTTGAACCTTCTTAATCAGGCCTTCGGCCGTTTATTGTGTGTAATATTGCTTGCGACCTTCAGCCGACAATAACTTGCAATATTCTAATAAGGCTTTCAGCCGCCAGTGTAATAAAATCTTTAAAAATGATTGTTCACAGTTCTGTTTTTTAAAAAATAAAGTGTATGTGTTTTCTGTGCAACCAACGGTAACTGATTAGGCCGCGTCCACACCTTTCCTGCTTTTACTAAGTTCCACGTTTCAGCTTCTTTTTAAATTTGGCATGTTCGTTTCGTTGTGTCTGCAACAGTGTTCTGATCCGTTTTGAGTACCAACAAGGATCAGCTCCGTCGTTTGTTAATTTGTTTGGTATAAATCTCTCAGTTGCTGCTGACACTATTTCTTTGAATTCAAGCCACAGCTGGTCTACACTTATATTATTAATTTGGAAGGAATGCAGAATTTGTAGAAACTTTACGGTGCAGTTTCACAAATCAGCGAACTTGTCCATTACCTCAGTTTATACCCCAGGATTTTAATCCGTGTCTCATGTAACCAGCCAAGGATAAAAATTTAATGTTTCCCTATCTTTGATTGTTTAACTGAAACCATTACCTTCGAGTAGTTTACCTAGTAATCGCGCTGTTAAGCATGACAGGAATTCTTAAATGCACACACCAGGGTTTATCGCTGATTGGCTCTAAATTCTGCAATAGCTTTACAATAATACATCGCCGACCTTTTGTTACTTGGAAACTTTGCTCTGTTTCAAATCCCCTATGCCCCTCACTCTTAACTATCACTCTCCAGCCTGTATAGATCATAAAGAACACAGCACACCAACCTGAACATTGTGTTTAACTTCATCTAAATAAAATGTCTACCGTTATTAGCAAATATTCGTTTCACTGAGATGCAAAAATCATTCTCTATAATTGTGAGAGGCGTTTGTTAAGTAATGCAACCCATTGTTTTTCTCGGCCAGAGTCGGCTTAGAAAATTCGTAATTTTTTGTGTGTCACGGTGGTTTATTCCTGCTTCAACACCTGTAGTTTCGTGAGGTACCGGTAGCTGATGGCGCTAAACGCAGTCTTCGAAATGGCATCTGTAACGGAAGTGCGTTCCAGGCAGAGACCTGTCATTGAGTTTCCTGTGGCGGAAAACCAGAGCATTACAGATACTCATAGACACTTGAGGAACATCTACAGAACCGCGGCAGTGAACAAAATGACGGTGAGTCGTTCGGTGAAGCGTCTGTTATCATCACAACAAGACAGAGCAACCCTGTTCCATCTTCCGCCTGCCGACCGGCCACCCACAGACCTGGGAAATTTAAGAAACGACGTCAGCATGCTCGTTGCCACAAACATGCAAAGGAACGTCTTTTTCTCCATGACAACGCTAGGCCTCACACAGGTTTGCACATCCGAGAGGAGCTTACAAAATTTCACTGGGCTGTTCTTCCTCATCCACCTTACAGCCCCAGACCTCACACCTTCTGACTCCCATCTGTTTAGCCCAATGGAGGAGGCGCTCTATGGGAAGCAGTGCGTGGATACAGAAGTTACTGGAACTGCAAGATGTTGGCTATAAGGCCTTCTGTGGGCATACAGATCCTCCCAGTAAGGTGGTATAAGGCTGTCACGTTGAACGGAGATTATATTGAGTAATAGCGATTTTAGCCAAAATGTGGGAAATAGTATCGTGTATTGCTATCCTGAACAAAACCAACTTTTTTTCAGAAAAAATGTGTTACAATACTTACTGAATGGCCCTCTTATATTGATTACATCGTTATGCTTGCAGAATGTCACTTATACTGTGTATAAGGACGTTCGATTGATCGAGACTATATTTATTTGTATAAATTTGATACGTTACATTCAACACACTTACCGAATTCCATTCCGTTATGGGTCTAACAATGTCCACCTCCGAAGCTAAGTAATCTTTGTGTCTGCCTTGTGAGAAGACTCGCATTCAGTTCTTATCATAGGCGGGAATTGTTCGTTTCTGGGACAACTGGGACGTGGTGCACGCAACCGCCAAAGGCTAACTGCAGAGCTACATGAGTGGGTAGTAGCAGCTGCGTACTCTGTATCGGTAACAACACGAAGTAGAGTGATCTACTGATCCCGTTCACCTCACTATCGCATTCAAATCATGTTATTTAGCAAAGGGCGACACCGTGGCCGATTATCATGAAATCTTATGAGTCTGATCGTGTATTTTTGCTTATTGGGTAGAATAGCCACAAATTGGAAAACTGGAATCAAAGTGGTAGCCTATTGCTTTGTTGGCTGCAATGATTTCTGATTAGTACCAGCTTCCTCTGTGTGCCGGTTTAGGCCTTCACATTTTGCTAATTTCAACTGAACGTTCATACTTTGATTTTGTATGTGTGCTTCATTGCTGAATAACGTATAGAATGGTGTATCAAAACATGACAAGCAAAATTAATAAAAAAATCGGTTTATTTAGAAGAGATTTGTACAACAGTCAGTAATACAATAGCCTCTTGAGCGGCAAAGTAGTGCGAAGGCCTTGAACAATGGCACATTCTGGCAATCCAACAGAACAGCCTTGGTTGTGACAGGTTAACCGTGGTAAGCAGCCTTGGCAGCCAGGAAGGCAGCCCCAGGACCACCATAGACAGCGGGGGCGACGGCGGCGACGGCAGGGGCAGCTACTACAGCGGGGGCGGCATAGGCGCCGTAGGCGGCGGCGGAGGCGGCAGCGAGGGCGGCGCCATTGATGGCGGCGTCGCGGGCCCTCGTCTGGGCGACGGCGGCCAGGTGGGCGCCCCTGGCGGCGGCCACGTCAGGGGTGTCCAGGTTGTAGCCGCCGGGACCGACGACGATGTTGGCCGGGCCGTAGGCGGCAAGGCCGGGATGGATGCCGCCCACGTAGACGGGAGCGGGCTGGACGGCGGCAGCGAGGCCTGCGGCGTAGGCGGGGGCGGCGACGCCCGCCCCCAGGAAGCCGGGCTTGGCCAGGGCCACGGCCACGACAGCACTCAGGACGATCTGAAAGAAGACGGAGCTTCAGAGCACGTTAAGCACCTAGTTTCCCTGTGGAATTTCGCCGCCTCTGTTTCTTGTGTGCTGATTTCCATATGCGAAATAATTAATTTATAGTGTAAATAAGCTAAAAAATTGATGTATTATCATGGCAGTATCTGCTGCGTTTCCTTGTTATCACACGCAGCTGTTACATACAGAAAGTGTTACAGTTGCAACGACCGTTCGATGTGGGAGAGACAAATTCCAAGAGGATCCGTTGTACGAATTCTAAGGGAGTTTAATGAGTCTGTGAATATGGTAATTGACACCCAATTGAGAAACAAGTAGAGTCCGTCTGTCTGATACTTAAGGAAGTAGAGCTAAATAAATAAATTCTAAGAGTGAGCTAAGTCTCATCAAATTAATTCTCAGTGAGTGTAATAAGAGGATCCACAGGAAAGACGTTATGCATCAAGCTGAGAGATTTGGAAAAACAGGATCTACACTGAGACGAATTATCAGCCTATCTCCCTTGATGAAGAAAGCAGGAGGATATCTAAACTCCAGACTCAGGTAGCATTTATCGAGTCTGTCTATCTAATGTTTACTACCAGTCACTTTGAGTTTATAACGCACAGCATAAAATGTATTCTGGTGAGATAAGCAAAAAAACTGAGTGCACTGCAAAAGCTGTTCACAAACGAGATTAAAAGAGGGATTCGAAGTTAAGTAGTATTCGTAGAAGCTAGAAGAGAATAAAAGAAATAATGAAACTATAGCCATGCGCGTTTTGAAACCACAGGCTTTTTGCACGAAATGACAAATCAGCTATTAAGCAGTGCACGGTTTCCATACGAAGAGACATACTGTCCAAACCAATGCAGGTAAAGGCGGCAGAAGAAAAGAACGTAAAATCATATTGAGGTGAGGAACAAAATCGAAACAGGCAAGGATGCTGGACAAAATAAGCTGTTACCTCTTTGATGGCATTCGGATACACTGATCTAGGAATCCACAGGATCACAAACCAAGGTGGTCGGACGTCGCATAAATACTGGTTATTTTAAAATAACAGTGAATCGCTTATTCACTGCTTCCCTTCGATCGGAACGTTATAAACGAACTGTTCTTAATCTTGACTAAACAACGAAGAAACCAGAATAAGAACTACGCATATGTGAAAAAAAAGGTGATCTTCGTATATCCATAATTGAAATGGACCATTTGGGACGTCAGTTGTATTAAGGTGTTGGTTTTGTTGTGCGACTAGTTTCGATGTTGTTACAACATCATCTTCAGGCCCATACTTCTTGACTTCAAGCGTATGTGCCTAACACTAGTAGTGAGTGGTGAGATAGGCGTGTTCCATGCGGAAGGCAGATAGTAACTACCTGCCTTCCGCATGGAACACGCCTATCTCACCACTCCCAGATTGAGCAGGGACACTGAAAAATTGACAATATTTATAAGGATTCTACAACAGCATAAAGCTTTCAGCATGGAATTTTCACTCTTCTGCGGAGTATGAGCTGATATGAAACATCCGGGCAGATTAAAACCGTATGCTGAACCGAGACTCGAACTCAATACCTTTGCCTTTCACGGGAAGGTACCCCACTTCGACGTGCCAGCGAAACGCAAAGGCAAAGGTTCCGAGTTCGAGTCTCGATCCGGCACTCAGTTATAATCTGCCAGGAGGTTTCAGCACGAAGCATTGTCTTCGATCCTGCATTCCCGCATATCGCTCTCACTCACCAGAAGCTTCATGTTTGTCGACGTCTGCTGCTGCTGTTGCTGCTGCTGGACTGTGCTCTCCCTCCGCGGATGACCGCTATTTATACCGAGCTTCGCTATGGGCAGCGGCTCGTGAAAGTGGCGTGGTGCGGCGTCTGCGGTCGACCTTCCGCGGTGTCCTCTTTGGGCGTGTACTATTGGGTCGCCTAGGCTAGACAACCGGAGTGAAAGGCGTGCGTTGGCAAGCTCCGCACTAGCCGCGGACGCAACTCCCGGCCTGCGAAATACTCGTCTGGCTTCCGTCCACGCAAGCGGTGTGCAGTATCCAAATCGTGAGCGGCACTCAGTACGTGTGGTCCGTAAGCGATCTCCGGCGCGCAGTGCAGCTTCGGCGTTCGGGCTGCGACGTTTGGGTAGTGCTGTCGTCTTCGTCTATCAGTCGTTAATACTTAGTGCGTCATGTGTATTCTGTTACGAGAAACACCGTGTAACAACTTGCTTGCGCCACTCTGTGCCACCGAAAGGAATGGGGATGACACGAGTACCGGAGTAAGAGAGATGACGCAGCTCGGTGTTAACAGCGTCAATTTTCAGGTCCGGAAACGTCAAAATTATTAGAATATTCCGGGATACTGTGCTGTGGTCGAATAAGTTAGTTGTAGAAACGCAACATCACCTTATAGAGTGTTTGTTGCCTCTATGAAGCTCCAATACATACTCCAAATCGCTACTAATGTTGAGTTTCTCCACGGAACCCATTTTATCGCTTTATGATAACCAGGAATATGTTTTAAGTGTTAGCTTAATGTTTGGCTGTAGCGTTAGTATGTCTTGATACGATGTCACGCTGCAGCACGGGTTTCAGTGCTACCAATTTCCATTATTTTTACCATGATGAGTGCTCGTGAGGCACACATTGGAATACGGGGTTCGAGGATAGGCTTTGAAGCGTGGCCGTACCGGACGACAAGAACGTGTCAATCCAAACGCAGAGTACGGTTTCAGATTCGACTACTTGCCATAATGCACTAATCACGTGCCGCGGAGGAGTGTAAACCATCACAATTATCATCAAGGACTACATCATTCGTGGTCAGTTCTGACCTCTAGTCATCTCTTCCGCGGCACTCTCACGTGGAAGTCATCATAGCGAAATCGAGTGTCAGCCGTTACTAGTGAGTGCTATATTTTTCGTAATATTAAATAACTGGGAATTAGACACTTCCAGCTGTAGTAGAACAATTATTTGTATTAGACATGACTATCCGCTAACTTATAGAGTGCTAGTTAAGTAGTATAAGATCTTACAGTTTGGGATGTAGTTTAATTTCATACGGCGCTGGATACAACATTTAGTCCTAGCTATGACGTAGTTCATTTAATAGGTTCAAAGCTTTTAAAAGTCTCTACGAAACTTAAAAAAAATGTGTGTGAAATCTTATGGGACTTAACTGCTAAGGTCATCAGTCCCTAAGCGTACACACTACTTAACCTAAATCATCCTAAGGACAAACACACACACACACCCATGCCGGAGGGAGGACTCGAACCTCCGCCAGGATCAGCCGCACAGTCCATGACTGCAGCGCCTTAGACGGTTCGGCTAATCTAGAGCGGCTACTAAACTTAACTTATACAGTCATGTATCGTCTCGCGTAAGCATCTGCGATATCTGAATACACCTACGCCGCCATAACAATGAGGTGGGTATACACACCGCTTGCTACCTCTGTAGATACAAAAAAATCTTGTGCTTTCCAAAACTAATCATTTAATTTCAGTTGTAACGTACTGTGCTCATGACCAAGTCCTGTAGAAATTTCAAACATTTTTTCGATGTTGTAGCACTTGCTACAGCGTTGGAAATGTTGATCACTTCGTAACATGCGATGGTCCAGACTGAAATGATTGAACGATAAGATACTGTCGCAGACCAATTACAATACGAGTAAACGCAACAATTTAAGTGAACAGTGGTTAACTGAGACTAAATGTTGATTCGTGCACGCATGCCTCAAAGTGAGCGAGGATCCTCTCTTAAATGCCGTTCAATGTTTAATTTGTATGGTACGTAGGGCAACGGAGTATATATATGTAATATGCGAATGCACCACTTGTAATAACACAGGAGTGCTGTTATTACTCACCCCTCAATTTCCCCCCCCCCTCTTCCCCAAACACACACACTCACACATACACACACACACACACACACACACACACACACACACACACGCACACACATTTCTCGCGTGTAAACACGACCGTGCAGCAATCAGGTCAATTTCTTGAGAGCTTTTTGCCAGGTAATATTTAGAACACATAGTTTCAGATATAAAGTTAGTGGCATAAACATTCTATTAGGGTTTCGAATTAAGTAACATGTTATTAATCACTGTGAATTTTATGTGTACATAATATTCCTTGGAGTATGTAACTAGCTGTTACTCTAGCAGTCAGTACTGAATAACAAAACATTTATAAGAGGAAAGTATCTTTTATGCTGTTTCATCATTTGGAAGTAATTATGGTACATAAAGTGAGGGAGCTCTTTCAATTATTTATTTCACAAGAACTGAACATTGTACAAATGTCATACATACTGCATTTTGAAGAGAAACTCTGAAAGTTTTTTTTTGCAAACATTCGATACGCGAACCAAAAGTGACCCACGAGATGTCAATACGGTAATCGAATTGTTGCCATACCCACCCTAGCATGGCATCGTCAACTGTCGCAGTCGCTTCCCGTATTCTCTCCTGGAGCCCTGCTACATCACATGGTAGAGGCGGTACATACATCAGATCTTTAATGTGTCCCCAAAGAAAAAAGTCACACGGAGTGAGATCTGGCGGTCGGGGAGGCCCAGTTCATGAAACTGCTGTCTCCTTCTGTAGCACGGCCGATTCATCGATGCGGCAGCTCCGTGTTCAGGTACCCACGAACTTCACGATGAAAATGAGGTGGAGCCCCTTCCTGCTGAAAGATGAACGGAGAGTCCGACTGCATGTGAGGCATCAGCTATTGCTGCAACACGTCCAAGTAGGAATATCCAGTGACAGTACGCGCTCCACATTCACTTCACTCACACTGGGACGTCCGCTTCTCTTTGCCGGGCACAACCAACCCGTCGTAACGAATTTGTTGTGCCAGCGGTAAATGGCCGTCCTTGTTGGTGGCTTCTTACCGTACATCCGTTGAACAGCTGTAGCACACTTGTTTTTGTCGAACTCCAACACACAGAAAGCTCGCTCCGCACCTGAACTCGTTATGTTTGTGACTAGCGCTGGTTATCGGCAAAGTACCAACCTACGCTTAGTTGGTATACACGAAAACAACACTTTCAGGGTTTCTCTTAAAAATGAAATAGGTATGATATCTGTACAACGTTTGGTTCTTATCCAATAAATATACACCCTGTATATGGTCATTTACTACAAGGATCTACGTCTTAAATTTCATACACGTATGTATTTTCTGTATTGTTTCTCCGTGTCCATGAAGCCTACTAAGTATGGCACTCAGCTATACTTAACTCCAATCCATACGTGGCATACAGCAAACCTCTGCTTAACAGTATTGGCTAAAAACAGTCTTGGTTGCAATTTTTTTTTTTTATTTTTCAACTACGCGTTTCGCCTTATTTAGGAATCTTCAGGTTGATCTTAATTTGGTATTTCTTAAAACGATCCTTTAGACAGTGTAGCCAAAGGGCATCGTCGAATACATCAGGCCAACATCGCCTTCGTTAAACTCAGTAACTCAGTCACTCGCGTCCATCTAGAAAAGTTTTTACTGAGTTTAACGAAGGCGATGTTGGTCTGATGTATTCGACGATGCCCTTTGGATACAATGTTTAAAGGATCGATCTAAGAAATACCAAATTAATATCAACCGGAAGATGCCTAAATAAGGCGAAACGCGTAGTTGAAAAATAAAATAACTAAAATTGCAACCAAGACTGTTTTTAATCAATAATATACTTAACTCCTTATTCAGAGCGTTCTGGTAAAAAATAAAGATGAAATCAAGAGATTAGCCATAGTCTATAAAATCAGTAATATAGTATAGGTAAGAGTCATGAAGCTGCTATGAAGGACTCTTGTACATAATAAAATGTTGAAGGCTATATTTGAATATATGGGTTTCATCAGGAACACTTGAAGTGTGATTGAAGAGTAATGAAAATTCAACGTGCAGAACAGTAATGAAGACACTTATTAGTGAATGCAGCTAGCTAATACGAAAACACCACGCAGATCATTACTATGTATGATCAACTGCATATTAGTGGAAATACTGAAGCATTTTTGATTAAGTACAATAAACAAAGGGAATTGCAAAAAAGTCTATAGTAAAGTCATTGACACACAGAGACAATATTAAAGTGGAAACTAATTTGAGAATATTTGTTCATCAAATCGTCTATTCTAGGAATCTCATCTCTTAAGGAATTACTTCTGAGTCCGAATGCCCATTACAACAGGTCATACGTATCAGACTGATGCAGCCACTCGAAAGACTAGGTTCATGGATACGATAACAAGGCTATTATTCCACAGGGGAAGGAAAGTACTTATAATGAAAGAAATTTTTGCGATCGGCCCTGAACATCCTCTCAGAAGTCGCACTATCGATACTAAATTGTCTCTGTTTTAGGGAAAAAACGAGACATGTTTTCTAATGAATCAAACCTTAACAACACCTACTCATGTTTACTTAATTGTGATATTACCCTGTGTGATTAACTTCTGCTGTACGTTAACTGGGTTTAAGGGATCTGTGTTTCGTGTTATCAGAGTCTGGTGTGGATGACCTGGTGTCCATTTTTGTTATCCTATAGTGGTAGATTGCTTTTGGACTTCCCAGCGTCATAGTACATACAGCCTTCCTGCAAATCATTTTACTGAAGAAATTATTTTCTCAGTGTCTGTGGCCGACGTTCCCATTTTCCTCTTTCCACTCAAATCATCACTGATGACTGTAATATGACGTTTTGCTTTTCTTCATAGAATTGTTACTATAGCAGTTAAAGGCTAATTCCACATTGTGTCATCTTATTTGGTGCCACCGATCTCTGAGCCGTGTTCCATCACATTTTGTAACTGATACGTTCAGAACTGAAAATGAAACAACACGAAAAAATGTACGGTTGTAATACAAAACGGTTGTAAAGACGTTAAATAAGTACAGAAAATATTTTCGAGTCACATATTTGCCAATGATAGAAATTTAGTCATCACCTTCGACATTTTATTACTGGTCAAAGTTAACACCGGTACTAAAGACTCTTTGGAATAAAAATAGTAATTAATTATTACATACTGGTTGGTGCTCATTGATAAATCTCCTTTAGTTACATAGAGCGTCGTCTGGATGCAATTTCATATCACCTCCAGTCCATCCCATAATTTACAAAATTTTTTGTTAATCTAAACTCAACATCATTTTTTCGTTAGAATTCTAAATATCTTTACATATTACACATATAACTTACTAGAGGTCACTGTTGAAGCTTGCGAACAGACATATAATTTCAAACTTAAATATAAACAGATTTTACCCCCAATCATGTTATAAACGTGTTGCTGATACTACACAGACACATAGCGCTAATGTGGACATTAACATAACTAAAGAGACGGAAGACCCTTGCGAAAATTCTTCATGACTGTTATCATGAAGACCTTTCAGGCCGAGTTACTGACCAGTATAAGTTTCACTTCAGTAAATGAGGAAATCACATGATACGAGATGCCACCGCACGATATTGTAGCCGATCACGAACGTAATCGGTGCTGTAACTGTATCCATTCCACCAAGGTCGTGAAGTATACTCGTATTAAAGCTGTAGGGAGTTAGTAGACTCCAGGCACTACATTACGCCAAGACGTATTTTAACCAAATAGTGTTAAAGTTCTCGTATCCCCCTGTCAGCATATAAAGAAGCTCTTATAAAGTATCAGATTCTTTTACAATGTGTATCGCCAAGTGCTCAATTATTGGTTCTTGATAAACACAGCTTTAAAAATGTACCTTCGATAAGGTTAAGAAAGTGCACCTAAATTCCAGATGGTTGGTATTCTCTTCCCCGTCTGGACACGAATAGGTAAATAAAGATTCAAAAGTTACTGTACATTTCTAATGTTTGGATGATTATCGTAATACAGCCTACTTTGCACCTCGTCATTAACAGAAATCGCATTCCGACTGTAAGGTTTCAACGTCTTTGGGGCGCTGATATAATTAATTATACGCGGTTTAGCGACATTGGACAGTTAACTACATCAATAATTACATCAATTCTCAACAAACAGCCGAAGAAATTTCTCAGGTAATATTTCTTGTCTTGAACGTGCTTTGTATTTGTAGTTTTCCATAATTTTATATACTACGACAAAATTTATATTTCTGACTTTGAACTTTGATGACAGTTATGACAGACCAAAAATGGAGGAGGCATTTTGGATATTACTCTGAAAATGAAAAGAAAACCTGTGCATACTTCAGTAGAATCTCTACTGCCACCTCGCACTACACACACACACAAACACACACACACACACACACACACACACATACACACACACACACACACACTCGACCGATGATAGATATATAACAAAAGTTTTAAAAAATAAGTAAAATATTTGCGAGTAGTGTGACATTGACCTCAAATGGTGATGATCTTCAAATATTTTCCAGTACTTTATTTAAAACGTAAAATTAGACACGAGTGTAGTAATAAGTTATCTTGGATTAGATCTTTGAAACAGGGATTGATGATAATGTCGCTCCAGACGAACGGTTGACGAACTTGCGGCATTGACCACAAGGTAGCGCAGTCAGTAGTAGCAAGGTCATGAACAGCTGCTGCGATGGATCTGTTTCGCGGGTCTGCAGCCATTCAGGAGCGGAGTCTGTTGTCTGCTACAGCGCTGCAGCCACCGCTGTCTACACCCGTGCAAGCTAACCCGCAGATACGCCGAGCCGTGAAAACCTGCGGCTGGCAGCAGAAATTCGAATGGAAATTATATTTTTACATTTTTGTCTATTTTGCGAATAATACGTGTGCTTATTTATTTGATGGGTAAATATTGCCTAGTTGTCATTTGAAGTATACACAGGCCAATTGGATAGCCCCGAATTGTTCCAAACATTGGGTGCGTTGTACTTAAGCTGATGAGTACTTGAAGTGTTTCAGTGCCTCTCCCGGCAATAGTGAACTCACAGCCGGCCGGAGTGGCCGAGCGGTTCTAGGCGCTACAGTCTGGAACCGCGCGACCGCTACGGTCGCAGGTTCGAATCCTGCCTCGGCCATGGATGTGTGTGATGTCCTTAGGTTAGTTAGGTTTAAGTAGTTGTAAGTTCTAGGGGACTGATGACCTCAGCGGTTAAGTCCCATAGTGCTCAGAACCATTTGAACCAAGTGGACTCTCAGACGGTGCCACAAGAAGTCAGTTGATGCGATAGCCAATCTTATTAAGTACTGCTCAGCGCAGCAGTATCTCCTGTCCTTCACGAAGTTAACCTACAACCTAATCGTTAAATAATTTGATAATAAAATATGGTAGCTTTCCTTCACAGTCTACAATTAACAAATTTATTTTGAATAAATTCATAAACCATACTTGAACAGCAAATAATGCTGCATAAGCAATAGATTACGAGATATTTAGACTACTATGGTTCCATAATAAGGTTAGCTAGTTTTACGTTTCATGGATTAGCTATACTCTCTATCGTACAGATGCGGAACGAATTATTCCACTTTCGTGTTATAAATGTGTATGTAAATATAATTCTATGCCGACAATTTACGAGGTATTTTTAAACAAAAAACATATGTGAATGAGTAGTGAACAACCACCAGTCTTAGCATTTGAGGTACATAGAAATACTACAAAAATGAAACGTGTTTTCAAGGAGAAAATCTGACATTTTATTTGAAAATTTTGATTTTGTGTCTGCCAGACATTTTATATCACTAGGCAAGTGAAAAAAAAATTTTTGGTGGTAGCACAGTGCAGTTCTATTTCGCTAAAAATAGCCTCAATATGGAGTACTGAATGTGCATTTTGTTCTGTCATTTCGAACATTATTGTTCCCATTAAACAGTAGCGTATTATTTACAATGTAGTTTATGAAAGAATATAGGCTGTGAAACAGTAGTCAAAATGTCTAATTCTCTAAACAATTTTATTCTTACAGAATTTTTTATGAAATGAAAGCTTTATTTGTTAAAGATTGGCTACTTCAGAACATTATTCCACACAACGTTGTTGAATGAACGTACATAAAATCTGCTTATTTGCTTACTTTACTCTACACAAGATTTTCAACGATTTGAAATGGAACCGTAGCGATTTTCTTCAGAGCTCAAAAATGTGTTTCGTACATTAAGTTCCCATCAATATGGACACTTAAATTTTCCATTCTCTTTACTATTTCATCACCATTTGTTACATTTCGCAATAGTATAGTAAGTTTGTATTTGAAAAAGTGTATAAGTTCTGAAATGTAGAGTGAGGCTATTTGCAAAAGATATTCTGTAACACACTTAAGAACAGTATTTGCCATTTTTATGTTGCTGTATGCGTGTTCGATTGTTTGCAGCACTATAGTCATCTAAAATAGATAAATAATCCTGCTTGTTGTATGTTTAATGAAGATTGTTTATAAAAATTAAGAACTATAGTAGATGTAAGTTTGAACCTTGTGGAACCTCGTAAGTGATTTACCCCCACTCACAAAAATCTCCCCTATACATTGGCTGACTTACTAAGTGCACCTTTTTGAATTTCTTTCGTTAGGTATGACATTATCCTCAGATTGCTCATACCAACAATTTCATAAAATCCCAGCTTATCTAGGAGTATATTGTGATTCACACAGGTAAATGCCTTAGATAGGCTACAGAAAATATTACCTGGTTATTTAAAACTTATAAAATTTAGTGAGGGAACTTATAAATGGTATTCTCAGCTGTGGAACTCTTCTGAAATCCTATGATTTATTGTGGATCAGGTAGGATACTATTCTGCTGAAAATATTTTCGAAAACGCATGTGATGTGTGAATTGTTTTTTTCTGCTCTCCGTGCTGGTTGACTTTGTGTAAAAACGTTTTCTTCGAGGTATCTTCGGCAACTGGCTGCAGAGTATCTGTTGCAAGTATCCAAAAACTGTAGTTCCTAGAGCTATCTATCTCTGGTAAATAAGTATAGCAGAAAACACTACTACTAAGCTGCTATAAAACATCATTTGACGCACTGGAATAAATAAAACATGAAATATGCATGTCCTATTGGAGGATCTTTAGCAGTCATCGAAAGTCATGAGAAGGAATCCATACTTCAAATCGAACTTACACTAACACAGTGAACTATTGCGAGACACTGACTTTCCTAATGCTAATATATGTAGTTTCACATTGGTACTTCAGTCAGCAGATATTATTTTGTTAACGTGTCAGTTGTAATGATTAAAAGGTTTGGAGAGTATTGTCCTATCTAACACTATATTTGGTGCGGGGCACCTTGTGTATCACTTTCATTCTTTCTTCTGCCTTTCCATACCACACTGCGTTATACAGGAACACTTTCAGTGGTAAACTCACATTATGACTTCGAAGCCGTTATTTCAGAACAATAAGTTTTCAACTTTCATGGTTGTGTTTACCAGTCATGTAGAATTTTTTGAAGGACATCATATTCGCCGTTGATTGTAGATATTATTTATCACAATTACAATTTAGGCCATAAGTTCATCATCAAGTGACACTGCAAAAGCTTTTGTTTCAACGCATCTAGGAAGATTTTAAAGTGCTGAAGCAAAATCTTTTGCATTACTACTTGATAATAACCTCAAGGCCGAAATTTCATCTGAGAAATACATAATCTCTTCAGTCAACGGCAAATAGGATGTCCTATAAACAATAAGTTTTTATTTTCGTGTTATGCGCGCTGGAAGGTTCTTGTGATCCATTTCATCGCAATTTCTTCTGCTGTTGTGAGACTGCTTTCTTGCTTCATCAGACACAGCAACAACGACTTGCCATTTATTAGGTCACGTACGTAGTAAGAGGGTACAAGTTTTACACAAGGGTCATCAGTCTTCGGACTGATTTTATGCGGCTGACGACAGCTCCTCTGCCAACCTCATCAATTCAGTACAGAATTTACACCCATATTTGTCAATTACATGTTGTATGTATTCAGATATGCGATTTATCCTATGTTAGACCTCTACAATTCCCTCTTTTCTCATGGAACGTATTCCATAAACACTTAAGAAATGTCATATTATGCTGTCCTTTCTTATGTAGGGGTTACCGATAGTTAATTACTTATATTACCAGGGTAATTATTTTGTATAATCCTTTTGTACTACCTCATCTCCAACATCTCGATAACATTCTCATCCGATTACCCGGCAGATTCTCTGATATATAATGCTGCACTCGAGAGGCACATTACAGGAAACTTCTCGCTCAAACTAGGGGCTATGGTTTCATTCCAAAGTGAAATATTATGTATTTGCTTCCTTCCCATTATTATTTTGTAATTCATCGTTACGTCGTTGCTTTTCTTGAACCTATATAGGTTTGTTCAAATTACCCAATTACCCTTTTTTGGAGCCTGTTCGTACCTCTTTATTTAAATTCTTAACTATGTTATTCATTATCGCAGTACATACAGAAAACAAAAACACATCATCATTCCTCAATACTTCCGTATCGCACATCTTCATACAATGATTCTTCCTCACTTGAATTAAGGGCTACTCTTCATCACCGTTAAGTTTTGATCTTAGTCTTGTCAGCTTCAGGGTATGCCTTAGACATCAGCATCTGATACCGGAAATCCTGTCTCATCTTGAATGCAGGGAATGTCTTCCCATGTTTCTAGGTCTCCTTCAAGTCTTCCTCGTCGTATTATGAAATTTGAACAAAGCACTCTCTTTTACAAACTGGAATTTATTGTGCAGCTCATTGAGACTTTCTCCACTCTTATTCATATTACTGAGTTTATATTGTTCCATAACTCATTCTTCTGCTCCTGCCGTACTAGAGCCTTCCAGTACACCGTCGTTAAAAGGTTTTCATTTCACTTTACGCACCGAATTACGCGTTCGATGACCTCGTAGACACTACTGGCCATTGAAATTGCTACACCACGAAGATAACGTGCTACTGACGCGAAATTTAACCGACAGGAAGTAGATGCTGTGATATGCAAATGATTAGCTTTTCAGAGCATTCACACAAGGTTGGCGCCGGTGGCGACACCTACAAAGTGCTAACATGAAGAAAGTTTCCAACCAATTTCTCATACACAAACAGCGGTTGACCGGCGTCGCCTGGTGAAACGTTGTTGTGATGCCTCGTGTAAGGAGGAGAAATGCGTTCCATCACGTTTCCGACTTTGATAAAGGTCGGATTGTAGCCTATCGCGATTGCGGTTTATCGTATCGCGACATTGCTGCTCGCGTTGGTCGAGATCCAACGACTGTTAAGAGAATATGGAATTGCTGGGTTCAGGAGGGTAATACGGAATGCCGTGCTGGATCCCAACGGCCTCGAATAACTAGCAGTCGAGATGACAGGCATCTTATCCGCATGGCTGTAACGGATCGCGCAGCCACGTCTCGATCCATGAATCTACAGATGGGGACGTTTCCAATACAACAACCATCTGCACAAACAGTTCGACGACGTTTGTAACAGCATGGACTATCAGCTCGGAGACCATGGCTGCGGTTACCCTTGACGCTGCATCACAGACAGCAGCGCCTGCAATGGTGTACTCAACGACGAACCTGGCTGCACGAATGGCAAAACGTAATTTTTTCTGATGAATCCAGGTTCTGTTTACAGCATCATAATGGTCGCATCCGTGTTTGGCGTCATCGCGGTGAACACACATTGGAAGCGTGTATTCGTCGTCGCCATACTGGCGTATCACCCGGCGTGATGGCATGGGGTGCCATTGGTTACAATTCTCGGTCACCCCTTGTTCGCATTGGCGGCGCTTTGAACAGTGGACGTTACATTTCAGATGTGTTACGACCCGTGGCTCTACCCTTCATTCGATCCCTGCGAAACCCTATATTTCAGCAGGATAATGCACGACCACATGTTGCAGGTCCTGTACAGGCTTTTCTGGATACAGAAAATGTTCGACTGCTTCCCTGGCCAGAACATTCTCCAGATCTCTCACCAACTGAAAACGTCTGGTCAATGGTGTCCAAACAACTGGCTCGTCACAATACGCCAGTCACTACTCTTGATGAACTGTGGTATCGTGTTGAAGCTGCTTGGGCAGCTGTACCTGTACACGCCATCCAAGCTGTGTTTGACTCAATGTCCAGGCGTATCAAGGCCGTTATTACGGCCAGAGGTGGTTGTTCCGGGTACTGATTTCTCAGAATCTATGCATCCAAATTGCGTGAAAATGTAATCACATGTCAATTCTAGTATAATATATTTGTCCAATGAATACCCGTTTATCATCTGCATTTCTTCTTGGTGTAGCAATTTTAATGGCCAGTAGTGTACATACATTTACGTATAACTTTTTACTCGAAATTGAACAACATCTGAGTTAAACAAGGGAATCGTTACGTTTCACTAATAGCAGAAGACATAACCCCTAGCACAGTACATTTTGTTCAATTTAAAAATATGTGTTAAATTATTTTACTGGCTTAAAATCATGAAAGCATTAATTGCAAATTAGCAGGATGTGTGGAACTAGATAGTCCCAGTTTCAAGCACACTTTAGGATGCACCAATGTGGCTATAGCCGTTTCTGTACCAAGGAATGTGTGAGAATTAATGTTTGAGCATTGTCACTAGCTGCTACTGTTGCTAAGTACAACGAGAAAATTAAGTATAAAAAGTGTGCTGCGGGTTACGTCATCTGCTATTAGTAATAAATAACGATTCCCTTGTGTAACTCAGCTATTGTTCAATTTTGACTAAAACGTTACATGTAAATGTAAGTCTATGTGGTCATGGAACGGGTGGACAGACCTCACCAGTTTAAGTGTTTAGCTTCCCTCACTCTACCTCCTTCAACCAGCCCGTAAATCTCAAAAAGGACACCAAGTTTCAATCTAATATAATACGATGTGATTAAGAAATGCCATTGTTGCATTATTAAATGGTCTACACTCAAACAAAAAAAGCGACACTCCACAAATTAATTATCTGAACGAGACGGATATTTATTGGTATGTACATGCACTGACAAGCAAGTGGTTACATTCTCACAAAATCAGGATGATTTATTCAAGAGCAGGTGCTTCATAAGATGAGCTAATGAATAACTCGTTGGTCCACCTTCAGCCATTATGAAATCCGTTTTTCAGCTTGGAATTAAATGACAGAGTTCCTACATAGTTGCGGGACGCCCCTGAGGGTTATCGTGACAAATTATGTCCAATTGTCGCTTTAGATTCTCAAAATCCCGAAATGGTTGGAGAGAACTGCTCATAACGCCCCAAACATTCTCAGTTGGGAAGCGATCCAGCAACCTTACTGGACACGGTAGGGTTTGTCAAGCACGAATACAACAGTAGAAACTCTCGCCGTGTGCGGAAGCGCATTATCTTGCTGATATGTAAGCCTAGGGTGGCCTGCCACGAAAAGCAACATACGGAGGGTAGAATATTGTCGACGTAACGCTGTCTATAAGGATGCCGCAGATGACAAACGAAATGGTCCTGCTATGAAATGAAATGGCGCCCCGGCCCATCGCTCCTGGCTGACGGGCTGTATGGGGGGCGGCAGTCACGTTGGTATCCCACTGCTGTCTGGGACGTCTCGAGACACGTCTTCATTGGTCATCGGGGCTGAGTTCGAAGCGGGACTCATCACTGAAGACAGTCTAATCCAGTCAATGAGACTCCATGCCGAATGTGCCCGACACCACTGCGGACGAGATTGTTGGCGTACAGAAGTCGACAGTAGCAGGTACGATTGGTGCCATGAACACAGCCCCCCAGCATCGAGCCGTCCTTTCGGTCCATGAAGCACCAGTTGCACGTCAGATCGACTATAGTGATGAATCTGGGCCCTGAGTGCCCCTTTGACGATTGCTCGGTCGTCACGTTCTGTCGTCTCTCTAAAGTCGACTGCTTCCTCTTTGACTGTGTGTTCGGCCATGGTTCACCCATTCCTACCAACAACGTCGAATAGTGGTATCGCTCCTATTCACATGTAGAACGATTTACCACTCCGAGTACTCCAATCGGCTGCTTTGTGTCCCACTGCACGTTCTCTCTCAACCAGTGGTATCTCTGTTTATTGTTCACACTCCTGTTTCCGAGACATAGGTACTCTCCAACTGAGTACACGAAATGAATTTTGCAAAGACATTGTGCCCTGACATCGAAACGTCACCTGTTTAGCCGGCCGGAGTGGCCGACTGGTTCTAGGCGCTACAGTCTTGAACCGCCCGACCGCTACGGTCGCAGGTTCGAATCCTGTCTCGGGCATGGATATGTGTGCTGTTCCTTCGGTTAGTTAGGTTTAAGCAGTTCTGAGCTCTAGGGGACTGATGACCTCAGAAGGCAATTACATCTCTATCATTAAAACTTTCAAGACCAGGTACACTAGAAACTCCGCTACCATCTCGTACTATGGCAACGGTGAACCATCCATTTCCATGGTAGGAGGTGTCGTTAATATCCAAGCTAAAATTAAGAGAACATCCCAGAAAAACACAAGGTCCATCGACGAGGGCGTGGACTGCAACACTCTTCACTAGAATGCGATTTTTCTTGTCTCCCGATGTTGTTGTAAGTTCAGTGTTTTCTATGGTCGTGTAGACTGTTGCGCGGATACGACGATACCTCCTGTACGGCATGTTGGCAGCGTTCAATGCAGTTGCCTGTGCAGCAGCAAGACACAGACTGAGCGTCGCGCGAGCGCGCTCTCACTTATATACTGTGGCAGAACTTTGACCTTAGATAAAGACTTTGAGTTTTCGCAGTAGCCAGCGGAACGTTATCCCGGACGCGCACACTAGTGGATCTAGGTGTGCGCATCCTAGCTGGCGCGCCGCCAACGCCGAGCTCAGAGCCATTTCAACCATTTTTTTCTCCTGTTTACTATCACTGCAACCGTGTAGAGAAATTGCACTGCAGCCTCGTAATTCATGCATCGGTCGCCAAGGCATACGACTGTGCATCTTCCATCGATACCTATATGAATATCAGTTTGTGATCATATTTTATCGATTCTTCCGTCGCTTCTTGATAGAACAATTCCATATTGAGTGTTGAATAACATTTGGGCGTTTTTTATTCTACTGATTTTTATTTCTATGAACTAGTTTTCAGCTTATTGGGCAATCTTCAGATAACTACTGGCTATTGTTTACATGGAGCTTGTGTTCTAACGAACCAAACATTCTGGACTAAGATACAACGATCTTACATACGATCTTTAGCTGTGGTATTGTCTTTGGAATAGTCAAACGAGTGTTTTGGCTTTTTGTTCTGTAAAACTGTTGTATGTGTAATCTAAATAATTGTAGTTGTGGTCATACATGGTGCTGAAAAACCATAAAATGTGATTTATTATGTTAAAGAACGGTTTTACGGAACAAAATGTCAAAAGACCTGTTTGACAATTCCAAAGACAACACCACAACTAAAGATCGTATGGCAGTGCGTTGTATCTTAGTCCAGAATGTTTGGTTCGTAAGAACACAAGCTCCTTGTAAACAATAGCCAATATATACCTGAAGATGGCCTAATAAGCCAGAAACTTCTTAATACAAATAAAAATCACTAGACCAAAAAAGCACCCAAGTGTTGTTCAACCCTCAGTTTGTGATCAATTTGCATAACTCCTTCCTGGTGCATCGTTCTTCTAGTTGATTGTAGTTCTTTGATGTGTGATTCCCTAAAATACAAACTTCTTACTATCATAGCATTGCTTCAAATTTAGTGTAAATAGCAAATCAAAAAGAAAATCTGGCAGTCAGTTATCATAACAAATGAAAATCTTTCCTATTAGCCTACCTGTAACGCATTTTTTTATATTGCTTACAAATTAAACAATATCAGCTGGAATATACTCTTGTGCATAGTTTTAACACTGAGAATGTAGCGCTGTAGTAAAAATTAAGACATGTATGGCTTACATACATTGAAGGATGATTTATTTGGAAAAATTTACAGGTATCGTGACGTCATGAAATCGATAGGAAGTGCAGGAGACAGACATTTCAGCCCAGCAGAGCAGCTTTGGCGTGAAGGTGGGCGGCGGCCGCGAGGGCTCCGGGGGCGGCGTAAGCCACGGGGGCGGCGACGGCGGGGGCGGCCAGCACAGCGGCGCCGTTGATGATGGCGTCGCGGGCCCTCGTCTGGGCGACGGCGGTCAGGTGGGCGGCTTTGTTCACAGCCACGTCAGGGGTGTCCAGCAGGTAGCCGTCAGAGCGGACGGCGATGGGGGCAGGGCCGTAGGCGGCGTATCCAGGGTGGACGGGGGCGGCGACCACTGCGGGGGCGGCGTAGGCGGCCGGCGCTACTACAGCAGCGGGGGCGGCACCCAGGTAGCCGGGGGTGGCCACTGCCACTGCCAGGACGGCGCTCAGGACGATCTGGTAACAAAAGTATAATAGATCAATATTTTTGTGTGTTGACGACTTCTCACTGACTTACTGTAGTGGAAGTGTGTTTGTCATGAATGCTGCATCCAACCCACTGCTGAATCAAAGATGTAACCAACGTTTGCCGTTTTACGAACTCCAGCGTCTCTCTATGATGTGTGATTTCCAGTTAGACGACATACGGGTACTATCTTTCATGTCTGCTTTCCACTTTTAACTCAGATACAGTTAAAATAATCTCCGTAATGGATTTTTCGATTAGAATACTACTATTGCGATTACTTGGAGTATATATCACAATGTAATATATTAAGCGTTTTTTTCAGTGATAACGTTGTCTGATATTATTTCACTTACTCCTCTGTCAACAGGGACCGTCTGACCAGCTATAGAACGTAGTAAAGTCAGAAAGACATTTAGTGTTTATGATCTTATTAAGTTCAGTTTTCTATTAATTACGAAAAGCTAATTATATTTATGAGTCCGCCTGCTTAGCTGGGTGGGAACGTGCTTGTCTCTCATGCAAGTGGACCCGTGTTCGATTCCCGGCCGCGTTGGAGATTTTCTGCTCTCGGGGACAGGGTGTTTTGTTGTCCTTATCATCATTTCATTCTCATCACCGGCGCGCGTGTCCCAATATGGCGTCGAATGAAATAAGACTTGCACTTGGCGGCCGAACTTCCCCGAATAGGGGTCTGCCGGCCAACGATGCCATAGGCTCGTTTCACTTATAGATGAGGATCAGGTTTTCCATTTTTCACTAAATGTCCCCCATCGCTGATTTTAGAGTCCTCTGACCAGCAATTCTCCGTTTCACAACACAGTATTTGTTATCTAGTCGTCCAGTGTACTTTATGGCAGGTCGCAAACTCTACTGCCAAATAATTTCAAAATTTCACTATTTCATTCTTCATCACTTCAACGTACACTTTCTACAGCTAGTGACAGTATTATAAATAGCGCAATTATCACTTATCAGGCTGACGGATAACATGAAAACTAGATCATCTACAGAGTAATAGATACGGTACTGTTTTGTGTGAATTTTTCTAGTATATTCTGCTAACTGCAATCGAATAGCAGCAGACCATATCAATTACGACCGAATAAAATGCCAGCCTAATTTCTCATATACACACACTGTAATATAAATAATATATAATAAACTGAATATTGGTGTATATATGACACAGTGTCGTAAACGTTTGTGTTCTCTGCTAAATTACTTAGATACAACTGGACCAGAGACATTACATCAGTGAATGAAAGTAGCCCCAGTCCATGCAGAAGGCACACACTGTGAGAGCTGTCGGTACCTACCAGACTGTTCATGTTGGTGTTTGGCCGCTGCTGTTGCTGCTGCTGAAACGTGTCTCTGCACAGACAGCCGCTGCCTTTTATACAGCACCGACTGACACCACAGCACGTGACGTCCGTCAGAACTTGGAGGTCCTCGTTGGGCGTGGCCCGTCCAGCGAGTAGCAGTGCTTGTCATGTTTGGCGGTCGGTTCCGAACTATGAGTAAATGTCAGCTAGCTGAGCAGCCTCATCCTGTATACGGCTGTGAGGTGACAATTTCGGAAGCAAACAGGTGAGGAAGTAGTAATTTATTAAACTTGTGGTAAGCTCCAATGGGACCAAACTGCTGAGGTCAACGGTCCAAAGGCTTACACACTACTTAATCTAACTTAAACTAACTTACGCTAAGGGCAACACACACACCCATGCCCGAGGGAGGACTCGAACCTCCAACGGGAGGAGCCACGCGAACCGTGGCAAGGTGCCAGAGACAACGCGGCCACCCCGTGCGGCGATAAACTAGTAGCTGTCAGTCATACAGTACAGTTTTTCTGTTTAACAATAGTGACACACAATCGCATTATTATTTTCTCTTTATCGCCATTTCTAAATTCAGATTATTACCTGTATTTATTACTTATGTGTCACTGTGGAACGTAGAGCATCGAAATAACGTCATATGTTGCTCGATATATTCAATTCAAGAGTAAGGTCCAAAATTAAACTCCAAATAATTCCCATAAGTGTTCCTTGTTTTACTTAAGGGGCCTTCCAAATTTCTGTCGTATGTGCAGCTACACCCTCAAGGATACAAGCCTAGTGTGAAAATTTTTACATCTCTCAAGGATACAAGCCTAGTGTGAAAATTTTTCATCTCTTTCAATAACCGTACAAAAGTACAGAAATCAACGGTAGGCGGGCTGCAACCAGATTAAATTGCTGCCAGTTCTTTCCGTCGTTCATCTTTGGTGACTAATATGTCATCTACTTTAGAATTAGAGTTCTATGACGCCTTACTTTCAACTGGAAAGTACTTTTCTCTGCTGAGAAAATGTAAAACCTCCCAGTGCATGCGGCAAAAGCTTAGCGACTCCCAAATACCATAGCACATGCGCAGCAATGAAAATCGAAACCTATAGTCTTCTAGCCCCTGAAAATACTTACAGCATGAACTATTTCCGTATGAATGCCTGATATTTTACCCATAAATTAAATAAGGATATTTTAGTGTGAGAATATGTTCATCTATCACACTCTTCCTGTCTTCTGGAGCTGGATATTCGTAACTATCATTTTCCGTGTAGACAAATATATAAATGATGGGGACGATAATGACAATCTGAACTATATATTATTTATCAGACTACCGTAGATAGTAATATTTAAATTAATTTCTTACAGGCAATGATCGACGAGAACAGCACGTAGCTGCTATGTGAATAATACTGTTAGACAGGGTAAACCGAAAATGACGAATTTTAGAGACTAATTCGTTGTCAAATTTTTATACTTCACATTCTTTGTCTTGAACATTACGGTAGGCTGTTTGAAGTCAGATCATAGACGAGCTGAGTGGGACAGAGTGATTTGGAATGTGGGGTATTGGGGAGAGGATTTCTACATAAAAAGTTTGTTTGTAACCAAATAATATCCGTGCAAACGTAGGTTTGTACTGTGATGGGAGATACATTTACTTTGTCTGTCGTCTAGGCTACAGGTATCCACAGGAAGCGTAAAATACACATACCCGGTGGATTTGATGCTATAAAAATGCTAGAATACATACACATGAGACAGTAAACATACAAAATTGTGAGGGTTTCCATGTCCCCAATGACATAGCGAAAGCCATTGTGTTTCTTTTGCCTCCAAAGAACAAAACTGAAGTACTGAAGTATCACACTCCCACAAATTACTCACTCATTCAACTATACATTCCACGGTCAATATCGTAACAGGAATAAAAACTATCTTTCACAGAACAACGTCTTTTACATGCACATAATACGACATTGTGATTACACAGTATTTCCATTGTTCAAAGAGAATGGTCACCAGTACTTATAGATCATGGCCACACCGGGAAGATGTAGCCCTTCATTTCTGAAACTTGTGTGAAAGGGCAATTTCCGTCTATTCTTTGAGACTTCGTTGCTAAAATATCAAATTTAATTGGCCAACTAAAGATAGTAACTATAAATGTCCAAATCAACCATTCACCAGACTAACCTCTTCCCAGTTCAACTACCAGCACATGAAGTGCATCCGACGTTTATAGCGCTACTATTTCAGTAAGGAGTCGTGTTGTTTATCAGGGCGAGGAAGCTACCTAGGAAGCCTAGGCTAATAGTGCGTGAGGTCTGTCTGTTAGCCAGAGGGGTACTGTACACTCCAGACAGCCTAGTGCCGAGGTCCCCGAACACTATACTCCTATGCAGCTCTCTAGTTTTTCCTGTAGCATGTGTGTGTGTATGTTTGTGGTTGTGTGTGTGTGTGTGTGTGTGTGTGTGTGTGTGTGTTTTTTCAGTCCTTTTGAACCGATTCGTATAATGTCAGTGCATGCTTTGCCCAGCGCTAGATGCTCGCGCAGTTTTTTTTAACATGATTCGTGCAGTCCAACGATGCTCTGTTTGCTAAACTCCATAATAAATAACTGGTATTCGGTTTTCAATGACAGATATATCTTCCTATTGTGTTCCGTAACAGCAGTGGGGTGGAGTTACCTTATTCCTCCCAAGGTTCCGTTACTATCAGTTAAATTACAGGTCACGAACCTCTCCAACAGGTGGGAAAAGAAATCCGCTTTGCCTGAGCAAGGAATAAATTATATAACGACAATAGTTGCGTACGTATTAATTTCATTTACACAGTGTTTTCACTAGTAGGCGCCAACTAATCATTTCAGTTCCTTCTTCTCCCACACCCGCTCTGCCGGAGCTTCGGCGACCGGTCACAGATGTTCATGGTAGTGCATGTCTTCTCAGGGAGCGTAACAACATTAGTT
This sequence comes from Schistocerca americana, assembly GCF_021461395.2. Taxonomy (NCBI): domain Eukaryota; kingdom Metazoa; phylum Arthropoda; class Insecta; order Orthoptera; family Acrididae; genus Schistocerca; species Schistocerca americana. The sequence continues at coordinate 907,324,070 of NC_060121.1, forward strand.
TAGCTAGCGAGAGTAGTACAATTCCTCTTATCACGTTCTTTGTGTAACAGTGCTACCTCAAAGGCGATTCTCGCACCAAGGGGTGCAGGTCATTTTAGGTAGTCGCTCTTCCTTCGTTTCAGCGAGAGCCTTTCTTTTTCTCTCCTCTTCGGTTGCAAGGTAACGACTGTAGGCTTGAGGGACTGTGTTTAACGAGGGCTTGGCTGGCGACCAAGGTAGAAATTTCGCACCAGCACACACACTTATTTAGAAAATTTATGCACAAGAGGATAATGAAGGGATCGGAAAGACACCACGGTACGAGGGAAAGTCCGAGTGTAGGCAAGAACAGCGACCAGAAACGCGCAATCGCGATTTCTGTTGGCTTGTTGCGTAAGTTCGTAGCATTGCTCCATCAGTTTAACACACATATCAGAGAATTTAGTCATCAATAATATGTTCTCCATTACTGTTTTCAACAGTCTGACAACTTTGGGATAACTTATCTATTCAGCAACTGTAGAAATCACGCGGTTTTGAGGCGAAGAACTCGTCGAATCATGTTCGGAGAGTATCATAATCCGGACAGGAAGTTCCTTGATTGTTGTTCGATACAGAGCGGGAAAGGTGGAAATCTGAGTGCGCAATGCCAGGTGAATAAGGTGGGTGCGCAATGACTTCCCAGCTCAACTCCTGTGCTGTGTTTTTTGTTCAAAAAAAATGTTCAAATGCGTGTGAAATCTTGTGGGACTTAACTGCTAAGGTCATCAGACTGTAAGCTTACACACTATTTAACCTAAATTATTCTAAGGATTAACACACACACCCATGCCCGAGGGAGGACTCGAACCTCCACCGGGACCAGCCACATAGTCCGTGACTGCAACGCCTGAGACCGGGCGGCTAATCCCGCGCGGCGTGGTTTTTCGTTTTTTTTTCCCTCTAGCAGAATGATCTCGAGCGTTATCGTGGAGTAGCATAAGGCATTCTTCCTGGTCTTTGTTCTCGGATAGCGTCTGCAAAGCGTCTCAGTTCTTGCCGATGACAGCAGCGTTGGATATAGCTCGGGAAAGCAATTTCTAGCACACCACATCGTCGTTGTTGCGTCGAATGGGTAACATTATCTTTTGTGGATGCGCGCAGGTCTTTACAAGTGGACTTGGTGCTTTGTTTGGGCTCAAACATTCCTTTCTTCTTCTTGTGTTAGCATGAAGACACCAGTTCTCGTCGCCGGTAATGGTACAGAATAGAAGTGGTCGGTGTTGTTCACGAGGCAACAGATGAAGGGCAAGCAGAGATGCACAGTGGCCTCCTGCTGAATTTGGTGGTTTTGGCTTAGAACATCGGTACCCGTACACCCGACTTTTCAATCTTCACTATTGCGTGCAACTGTCGCACGATTGTGGAATGATGCCAGGCCATCACATATGCCAGTTCACTGACGTGGAGCATAGTGGATTAATGTGTTTAAACGATCTTCATCAAACCCCGAAGGTCTTCCTGACCACAGAGAGTCCGTAATGTCAAAAACAATCCTTCTTAAAACGAGCAAACTATTATCTTGCCATGCTCTGTCCAACGGCATTATCCAAACATCGGCGCACATATATCTAGGTGCCTACGCCGCTGTCACCCTTTTATTGAACTCAAGCAGAAGAGTGTGTCGGAAACGTTCCGAATCCTCCACTTGTCACTTCATTTTCTAGCGTCCACAGCTCCACTCACTCTCTCCAAATTACAATATGCAAACTCAAATTGCAACAGTGAACTACAAATACAAAAGGACAATCGATAAATAAACCTATAGGAATCGGAATACCAACGTGCAAAACGCTACAAACTTATGCACCAAGCTAATATCCCAGGGCGCACGGATCGGTGGCGTAGGGAGGGGGGGGGGGGGGTGTTGGTGGGCTGGGGGGCACGATACTTAACCTCGTGACGTGGCCACATCACAACTCACAGCGGGCATCGCGGTTTGCCACTAGAGCGCCCGCCGGGCAATGAAGGAGGTGGCGATCGAGGCAGTCACCTACACTACAGCAGACGTGGACGCCGCCTCAACCGCTTTCGCCATCTCCGCCACCACCTCTGTCATCTGCGCCGTCGCTGCCGTAGCAGCCAGCGACGACACCGTCACCACCGACGCCACAGCAACTTCCTCGAAACAACAGGCCAGTACCAACAGACAATATTCGAAGGCATGGCGGCTATAACTGCCTTACTGCACTGATCTGAGCGCTGGTCTCCCATGGCAAAGAGCTGAATTTTTCTGTGGGCTCAGCTTATACCAAGCTAGACCCACATATCGTAGAGTTGAAGGATTTAAACGCTCGTCTCGACTCAAAATCCAACTCCCTGAGTCAGCAGGTAGTGAGCCATGAAATACACTTGCACAATATGGGCCCAGAAACGCGATCTACAGTCTCAGACGTTGCCAGTTATGACAACACAACACTTGACGATATCGGTAAAGAACCTGCCAATGGGCTTACTGAATCAACTGATCATCAACCAACTCAAAAAACAGTTCTTTTAAATTCACTAGAGAAAGTGGTATATATACAGGGTGAGTCACCTAACATTACCGCTGGATATATTTCGTAAACCACATCAAATACTGACGAATCGATTCCACAGACCGAATGTGAGGAGAGGGGCTAGTGTAATTGGTTAATACAAACCATAAGAAAATGCACGGAAGTATGTTTTTTAACACAAACCTACGTTTTTTTAAATGGAACCCCGTTAGTTTTGTTAGCACATCTGAACATATAAACAAATACGTAATCAGTGCCGTTTGTTGCATTGTAAAATGTTAATTACATCCGGAGATATTGTAACCTAAAGTTGAAGCTTAAGTACCACTCCTCTGCTGTTCGATCGTGTGTATCGGAGAGCACCGAATTACGTAGGGATCCAAAGGGAACGGTGATGGACCTTAGGTACAGAAGAGACTGGAACAGCACATCACGTCCACATGATAACACCTTTTTATTGGTCTTTTTCACTGACGCACATGTACATTAGCATGAGGGGTGAGTTACACGTACACACGTGGTTTCCGTTTTCAATTACAGAGTGGAATAGAGTGTGACCCGACATGTCAGGCCAATAGATGTTCAATGTGGTGGCCATCATTTGCTGGACACAATTGCAATCTCTGGCGTAATGAATGTCGTACACGCCGCAGTACATCTGGTGTAATGTCGCCGCAGGCTACCACAATACGTTGTTTCATATCCTCTGGGGTTGTAGGCACATCACGGTACACATTCTTCTTTAACGTACCCCACAGAAAGAAGTCCAGAGGTGTAAGATCAGGAGAACGAGCTGGCCAATTTATGCGTCCCGCACGTCCTATGAAACGCCCGTCGAACATCCTGTCAAGGGTCTGCCTAGCGTAAATTGCGGAATGTGCAGGTGCACCATCATGCTGATACCACATACGTCGACGCGTTTCCAGTGGGACATTTTCGAGCAACGTTGGCAGATAATTCTGTAGAAACGCGATGTATGTTGCAGCTACTCGCCGACCGTGGCCCGTGTTTGTTACAACACGCAACTGAACGTCGGAGGTTTCAAGCGTCAACTGTAGGTTACAATATCTCCGGATGTAATTAACATTTAACAATGCAACAAACGGCACTGATTACGTATTTGTTTATATGTTCAGATGTGCTAACAAAACTAACGGGGTTCCACTTTAAAAAAACGTAGGTTTGTGTTAAAAAACATACTTCCGTGCATTTTTGCATGGTTTGTATTAAACAATTACACTAGCCCCTCTCCTCACGTTCGGTCTGTGGAATCGGTTCGTCAGTATTTGATGTGGTTTACGAAATATATCCAGCGGTAACGTTAGGTGACTCACCCTATATATATATATTGATCGTGACCGGGCCAAATCTCTCACTTAATAAGCGTCAAAAGGAACGAAACTTGTCTAGCTTGAAGGGGGAAACCAGATGGCGCTATGGCTGGCACGCTAGATGGCGCTGCCATAGGTGAAACGGATATCAACTGCGTTTTTCTAAATAGGAACACCCATTTTTTATTACATATTCGTGTACCACGTAAAGAAATATGAATGTTTTAATTGGACCACTTTCTTCGCTTTGTGACAGATGGTGCTGTAATAGTCGCAAACATGTCGCTCACAATTTTAGACGAACTGTTGGTAACAGATAGGGTTTTTAATTTAAAATACAGAACGTAGGTACGTTTGAACATTTTATTTCGGTTGTTCCAATGAGATTCATGTACCTTTGTGAACTTATCGATTCTGAGAACGCATGCTGTTACAGCATGATTACCTGTAAATACCACATTAATGCAATAAATGCTCAAAATGATGTCCGTCAACCTCATTGCATTTGGCAATACCCGTAACGACATTCCTCTCAACAGCGAGTAGTTCGCCTTCCGTAATGTTCGCACATGTACTGACAATGCGCTGACGCATGTTGTCAGCCATTGTCGGTGGATCAAAATAGCAAATATCCTTCAGCTTTCCCCAAAGAAAGAAACCCGGGGACGTCAGATCCGGTGAACGTATGGGTCATGGTATGGTGCTTCGACGACCAACCCACCTGTCATAAAATATGCTATTCAATACCGCTTCAACCGCACGCGAGGTGTGCGCCAGATATCCATCATGTTGGAAGTACATGGCCATTTTGTCTTGCAGTGAAACATCTTGTAGTGACATCGGTAGAACATTACGTAGGAAATCAGCATACATTGCACCATTTAGATTGCCATCGATAAAATGTGGCCAATTATTCTTCCTCCCATAATGCCGAACCGTACATTAACCCGGCCAGGTCGCTGATGTTCCACTTGTCGCAGCCATCGTGGATTTTCCATTTGCCAATAGTGCATATTATGTCGGTTTACGTTACGGCTGTTGGTGAATGACGCATCGTCGCTAAATAGAACGCGAGCAAAAAATCTGTCATCGTCGCGTAATTTCTCTTGTGCCCAGTGCATAGAAATATGGTACGGGTGGAATCGATATTGATGTAGCATTCTCAACACCGACGTTTTTGAGATTCCCAATTCTCGCGCAATTTGTCTGCTACTGATGTGCGGATTAGCCGCGACAGCAGTTAAAAAACACCTGCTTGGGGATCAATATTTGTTGCAGGTCGTGTTTGAGGTTTCACATGTGTCTGAACACTTCCTGTTTCCTTAAATAACGTAACTATCCGGCGAACGGTCCGGACACTTGGATGATGTCGTCCAGGATACCGAGTAGCATACATAGCACATGCCCGTTGGTCATTTTGATCGCAATAGCCATATATCAACACGACATCGACCTTTTCCACAATTGGTAAACGGTCCATTTTAACACGGGTAATGTATCACGAAGCAAATACCGTCCGCAGTGGCGGAATGTTACGTGATACCACGTACTTATACGTTTGTGACTGTTACAGTGGCATCTATCACAAAGCGAAAATGTTATCCAACTAAAACATTCATATTCCTTTACGTACTACACGAATATGTAATAAAAAATGGGGGTTCCTATTAAAAAAAAACGTAGTTGATATCCGTTTGACCTATGGCAGCGCCATATAGCGGGCCAACTATAGCGTCATCTGGTTTCCCCCTTCAAGACAGACAAGTTTCGTTCTTTGAAGTTTTTCCGTTTCATGCCTATTTCGTGAGATATTTCGCCCGGTCACTATCAATGGACCACCCTATATATATATATATATATATATATATATATATATATATATATATATATATATACGCTGGGTGATACGAAGGTCTCTGTACCTGGTGTTGTGTTGTGTTGCGTTATACCGATTTTAGAGTCATTGCCGAAAACGTTGGCAGTTCCCTTTGTGAGTCTCCTGGAAGCCACCCTAGTAAACATCTTGATAGTTGACCAGTGAGGAGACTTTCCACCTACTTGGCAGTCATGTGAGACCACATCAGCCCAGGACAATGCTTGCCACCCTCACCCTGCGACTGGGGCTGCGCGTACCCACCCAAGGTGTGTGCCAACACCTGGGTGTTGGTACCCACAACATTATTGCGCGCCCCCGTATGCAGTTGTCGATTTGCAGAAATTCTGGGAAAAGCGTTCGGCCGATACACCCCGTGCAGTTCACAAAAAGTTTCACCGAATGGTTTAGATCGGTAATACTTAATGAGTGCCCGAAAATGAGCGAGGGTGGACTCAAATTAGAGGCCGTGGCTAATCTGTGGCAAGAGGTTTTGCACAAAAATTACACAACTTGCCTTAGCAAACTGGAGGCAGAATTTCTCAGCATGGAGTCAGAAGCAGAGTGTAAAAAGGCCCAGTAAAATACCCACATAGAAAGCATGCTCGGAATCTACATCTACATCTACATCTACATCGATACTCCGCAAGCCACCCAACGGTGTGTGGCGGAGGGCACTTTACGTGCCACTGTCATTACCTCCATTTCCTGTTCCAGTCGCCTATGGTTCGCGGGAAGAACGACTGTCTGAAAGCCTCCGTGCGCGCTCTAATCTCTCTAATTTTACATTCGTGATCTCCCCGGGAGGTATAAGTAGGGGGAAGCAATATATTCGATACCTCATCCAGAAACGCACCCTCTCGAAACCTGGCGAGCAAGCTACACCGCGATGCAGAGCGCCTCTCTTGCAGAGTCTGCCACTTGAGCTTATTAAACATCTCCGTAACGCTATCACGGTTACCAAATAACCCTGTGACGAAACGCGCCGCTCTTCTTCGGATCTTCTCTATCTCCTCCGTCAGACCGATCTGGTACGGATCCCACACTGATGAGCAATACTCAAGTATAGGTCGAACGAGTGTTTTGTAATCCACCTCCTTTGTTGATGGACTACATTTTCTAAGCACTCTCCCAATGAATCTCAACCTGGTACCCGCCTTACCAACAATTAATTTTATATGATCATTCCACTTCAAATCGTTCCGCACGCATACTCCCAGATATTTTACAGAAGTAACTGCTACCAGTGTTTGTTCCGCCATCATATAATCATACAATAAAGGATCCTTCTTTCTACGTATTCGCAATACATTACATTTGTAATGTATTGCGAATACATTTGTAATCTGGTCGGACACCAATTTTCATTGTCATCATTTCATTATACAGCTGGAAGAGGTTCAAATTCGCTACTGCGAATATATTTCATGCTCTTAAAAACAGCTCTAGGGCGAGACGCCTGACGTCGTTCTGATAACTCCGTAATATTTCGCCGGCGCAACTGACCGACATTTTCAAATGGTTCAAATGGCTCTGCGCACTATGGGACTTAACTTCTGAGGTCCTCAGTCCCCTAGAACTTAGAACGACTTAAACCTAACTAACCTAAGGACATCACACACATCCATGCCCAAGGCAGAATTCGAATCTGCGACCGTAGCGGTCGCGCGGTTCCAGACTGTAACGCCTAGAACCGCTCGGCCACTCCGGCAAGTTCCGACATTTTCACCGACATGTTTAGGTACGACCAACGCACTGCTCAGACTGTTATCGAAGCCTCCTATTTATGACATGCTCGATGTCTTCCTGCAGGCGGTCTCTGATGTGCAGAAGTTCGACCTACCACTTGTCCAAGTCAGCGAATGCCTGATTTGATACGAAGACAGGCACTCTTCTGTCAGAGTCAGTCAAAGAATCGCAAGAGATATTCTCAGATTTGGATGAGTTCCGGACTGAATGCGACGGAACAAATGCACGAAGGGTAAGCGAACAAAACTCCTCTCTGCGACGCAATGCCTGGCACCTCGATCAATTAAGCCAAAAGAGCAGACGCGCCACATGGCAAAATAGTCACCACCAGGACGGCAATTAGTCCAGCAAACCACATTGTCGTGACGTAAGAAATATGCAGATGGGCCTTGGAAACGTAGGAACCCCCGAAAAGCGAACGTAATCAATAAAGAGAAGGGTGATCCCCTGGATAAACTCCCATTGTCACCTCCCACTACGCTTCGAAACTAATGTTTGGTCACGCACAGTTCCCCGTGGCGAATATGGAGATTTTACTTCCCAGGGCAGAATGAGAAACGGTGAGCAAAACCACGTAGAAGAATTTCTGGTTTGAAGTGGGCGATGTAGATGAGAATGTACAGTCGTGGACAAAACGAGCTAGACCCCTCGCCTTTTCGTTATACTGACCCGCACAGCTTTAAAGTTTGCTACACAGCATAACAGGCAAGGCGACGAAGTGCTACCAACATAGTATGCACAGGCGAGAAACTGAAAAACTATCTGAACTTTGTCAGACTGTTAGCAATCATGTGTAAGAGTAAGATATAAATGAAAGATGGAACGCTAATTAGTATGAACTGTACTAATAAAATGAATTGCAGCTTATCGAGATAACATAACACTTTTAGTAAGACAACGTGCCCCAGATAGTTACGAATTAGCAAAATATTACGCGCATTCGGCCGCAAAACGGTCTGTGTCAACGTTCAGACCAGTCATACTGGATTACCGTTGCTGACCTACCATGAAAGTACGCAAATTTAGCAATGTGTGAAGATTGATAACGAAATTCAGTTAAAAATCATTCAGTGCCACACTTAAGTCAATTCATTTATTGACAGAAGCGGAAAAAGTTGGCAGTAACAAGTATGAAATTCTACAAGATTTTCATATTTACATCCACAGGGCGCCGGTACATAATTATTTACACAGTATGTGATCACCAATCGCTAAAGAAAGATAGTTGACTAACATCCGCTAAGAAGCTGACCATTTTTTTGTTCTTAGGATGCACGCTTCTTTGGAAACAGAGAGCACCAATGAGGTCTAGTTTAAGTCATATATGTTACTTTGCTACCTTAATGTTCCTTAACTTAGATTTATTTTTGCGTTGCACTAAATAGTAAGTAACACAAGTTACCATGTAATAGAGCGGCCTTGTGATAACACTACTTCAGTCGGCATGTACCAGTGCGGCCTTATGTTGGATAAATTTGACTTACTGCAGTGCTCCAGTTTAGAGAAAAGAGAATCTGGGAGAAACAACGGTGAAGATTGATCTTTTCCCTTCCTTTGTGCCAAACGTGGGTGTCCATTCCCATTGTGTGATGATGTCAAATTGCTAGCCATCTGTCGCTGGCAAAACAGAAATAATTTGGGTCTTAGGAAACTTAAAATTTAGATTGGTGGTTAGTGAATTTATTTATGTAGTAACCCTGTGGGAGGTTAGGAAAATGTTTGGGTGGTATAAGGCTCTGAGCATTATGGGACTTAACATCTATGGTCATCAGTCCCCTGATATAAGGAATAAGAGTTTTATGCATATTTGTTTACATGTGTCTGGCTTTTCCATTTATGCAGTTTAATTTTTTTATTTTTTTTTTATTTTTTTATTTTTTTTGGGTGAGCAAGTTACTAAGACACTGGACCATGGCAGTAGATACTAAGTCTCTGCTACGACCTTTTGGGAGACAGTGCTTGTTCAAGTCCCCACTATGTATATGTACTATTTTCTATTATTCCCATTTAAGAGGGCGATAGAAGTTGAGTAGTCATGATTTCTTCTTCTTTCTTCCAAAATTCTCTTCATACATTCGCCTTCTTCTCTCCTGCGTTGTTCCAACCATCTTTTTCCCTTTCTGTTCTCCGTATGTTCTTGTTTAAGTGTGTTTCTTTAAGATGTTTCTAAACTGTTCTCTATTGTTTATGTTGTCTTGTGTGATCCCCAGTTCTTTAATGTCTTCCTCTGCTTCAGTGATCCACTTTGTCTTGTTTTTGTTCTTGTTTACTATTTCAAAGATTTGTCTTGTGAGCCTGCTTTTATTCATCCTGCTGATATGTCCATAAAATTTCATCCTTCTCTTTCTAATGGTGTCTGTTATTGTTTCTACGTCTTTTTAAATCTCTCTAGTTGGCTTCTTCATTTAAATTCCTTCCCGAAACACTGGTCCATGTATTTTCCTCAGATTTCCTAACCGCCGTCTGCTTCACGTCTGCTGTGCAGCGAGCTACCTTAATTTAAGTATTAACTGTGTTTTTCTTACTTGTCATTTCTTCTTCCGTGTGTTTTTCCTTTAGGAAGCTTTATTTGTCGAGTGCTATTAATAGTGTTCCATGGATTTCGTGTTTGTTTTGAATACAGTCAGAGAGAGTCCCTTTAGTCAACCATAGTGCCAGTAGTGCTAGTGTTTGTTTTCAATACAGTCCAGAGACAGGTAGTGCTATTTTCTTTATTTTCTACAAGAATTGGCTAGCAATCACAGTTTAGTCAATAGTCATCCGCCTTTAGTGAATTAGCAGTCTAGTTAAAAGTTGATTAACTCTCTTCAGTAAACTGATTCCTTTGGATGGATAGGATGTGTGACTGCTGTGTACGGATGCAGGAGGAGCTGGCCACTGTTCGCGAGCAGCTGAACGTGTTGATGGCCGCGGTCAGCCGTCTTCAGGCTGCTGCCTCGGAGTGTAGCGGCAGTGGGGAGTCTGGTGCGTCGCAACGTACACCCCAGGTGTTACATGCTTCACCCACTGTCCCTGCTGTCGAGACATCTTCGCGGGTACCGGGCGCGTTTGGGCCAACCTCTCCCCAAGGGGAGTGGCGGGTTCAGCGGCGTTCGCGGCGCACGAGGCGGAGGGTAAATGTGGAGGCTGGCCGTGTGGCGTCGCCCGCTCTGCCTGTGAGTGGACATGTGGCTGCTCCTTCAGCAAGGTCCGAGCAGGCACACGGGGTTTATTAGTTATTGGGAGCTCCAACGTTAGGCGGGTGATGGAGCCCCTTAGGGAAATAGCGAAAGGTCGGGGAAGAAGGCCAGTGTTCACTCTGTCTGCTTGCCGGGGGGTCTCATCCGAGATGTGGAGGAGGCCCAACCGGCGGCGATAGAGAGCACTGGGTGCACCCGACTGCAAATTGTTGCTCAAGCCGGCACCAATGACTCCGGCCGTCTCTCTGGGTTCAGAGGTCATCCTCAGTTCGTACAGGCGGTTGGAGAAATTGGTGAAGGCAGAAAGCCCCGCTCGCGGTCCTCTGGTTTGGAGCCGAGTGGAAGGCTTAAACCAGAGGCTCAGACGATTCTGCGGAGATCTGGGGTGCAAATTTCTCGACCTCCGCTATCGGGTGGAGAAATGTAGGGTCCCCCTGAATAGGTCAGGCGTGCACTACACGCTGGAAGCGGCTACAAGGGTAGCGGAGTATGTGTGGAGTGCACATGGGGGTCTTTAGGTTAGAGGATTCCCTCCCTAGGCCCGACAAGACGCCTCCTGAGACGCTGCAAGGTAGGAGTAGGCAAAATGCAACAGGGAATAACAATATTAATGTGCTAATAGTAAACTGCAAGAGCGTCTATAGAAATGTCCCAGAACTGCTCTCATTAATAAACGGTCACAACGCCCATATAGTACTAGGGACAGAAAGTTGGCTGAAACCAGACGTAAACAGTAATGAAATCCTAAACTCAGATTGGAATGTATACCGCAGAGACAGGCAGGACAGTGAAGGGGGAGGCGTGTTTATAGCGATAAGAAGTGCAATAGTATCGAAGGAAATTGACGGAGATCCGAAATGTGAAATGATTTGGGTGAAGGTCACGGTTAAAGCAGGCTCAGACATGGTAGTTGGATGTCTTTATGGGTCCCCTGGCTCAGCAGCTGTTGTGGCTGAGTACCTGAAGGATAATTTGGAAAATATTTCGATTTCTCCACCATGTTATAGTTCTGGGTGGAGATTTTAATTTGCCGGATATAGACTGGGAGACTCAAACGTTCCTAACGGGTGGCAGGGACAAAGAATCCAGTGAAATTTTTTTAAGTGCTTTATCTGAAAACTACCTTGAGCAGTTAAACAGAGAACCGACTCGTGGCGATAACATATTAGACCTTATGGTGACAATCAGACCCAAACTATTTGAAACAGTTAACGCAGAACAGGGAATCAGCGATCATAAAGCTGTTTCGGCATCGATGATTTCAGCCGTAAATAGAAATATTTAAAAAGGTAGGAAGATTTTTCTGTTTAGCAAAAGTGACAAAAAGCAGATTACAGAGTACCTTACGGCTCAACACAAAAGTTTTGTCTGAAGTACAGATAGTGTTGAGGATCAGTGGACAAAGTTCAGAACCATCGTACAATATGCGTTAGATGAGTATGTGCCAAGAAAGATCGTAAGAGATGGAAAAGAGCCACGGTGGTACAACAACAGAGTTAGAAAACTGCTGCGGAAACAAAGGGAACTTCACAGCAAACATAAACATAGCCAAAACCTTGCAGACAAACCAAAATTACACGAAGCGAAATGTAGTGTGAGGAGGTCTATGCGAGAGGTGTTCAATGAATTCGAAACTAAAGTTCTATGTACTGACTTGGCAGAAAATCCTAAGAAATTCTGGTATTATGTCAAAGGGGTAGGTGGATCAAAACAAAATGTCCAGACACTCTGTGACCAATATGGTACTGAAACAGAGGATGACAGACTAAAGGCAGAAATACTAAATGTCTTTTTCCAAAGCTGTTTCACAGAGGAAGACTGCACTGCAGTTCCGTCTCTAGATTGTCGGACAGATGACAAAATGGTAGATATCGAAATAGACTACAGAGGGATAGAGAAACAATTAAAATCGCTCAAAAGAGGAAAGGCCGCTGGACCTGATGGGATACCAGTTCGATTTTACACAGAGTACGCGAAGGAACTTGCCCCCCTTCTTGCAGCGGTGTACCGTAGGTCTCTAGAAGAGCGTAGCGTTCCAAAGGATTGGAAAAGGGCACAGGTCATCCCCGTTTTGAAGAAGGGACGTCGATCAGATGTGCAGAACTATAGACCTAATTCTCTAACGCCTATCAGTTGTAGAATTTTGGAACACGTACTATGTTCGAGTATAATGACTTTCCTGGAGACTAGAAATCTACTCTGTAGGAATCAGCATGGGTTACAAAAAAGACGGCCGTGTGAAACCCAGCTCGCGCTATTCGTCCACGAGACTCAGAGGGCCATAGACACGGGTTCATAGGTAGATGCCGTGTATCTTGACTACCGCAAGGCGTTCGATACAGTTCCCCACAGTCGTTTAATGAACAAAGTAAGAGCATATGGACTATGAGACCAATTGTGTGATTGGATTGAGGAGTTCCTAGATAACAGAAGGCAGCATGTCATTCTCAATGGAGAGAAGTCTTCCGAAGTAAGAATGATTTCAGGTGTGCCACAGTGGAGTGTCATGGGACCGTTGCTGTTCACAATATACATAAATGACCTGGTGGATGACATCGGAAGTTCACTGAGGCTTTTTGCAGATGATGCTGTGGTGTATCGAGAGGTTGTAACAATGGAAAATTGTACTGAAATGCAGGAGGATCTGCAGCGAATTGACGCATGTTGCAGGGAATGGCAATTGAATCTCAATGTAGACAAGTGTAATGTGCTGCGAATACATAGAAAGAAAGATCTTATATCATTTAGCTACAATATAGCAGGTCAGCAACAGGAAGCAGTTAATTCCATAAATTATCTGGGAGTACGCATTAGGAGTGATTTAAAATGGAATGATCATATAAAGTTGATCGTCGGTAAAGCAGATGCCAGACTGAGATTCATTGGAAGAATCCTAAGGAAATGCAATCCGAAAACAAATGAAGAAGGTTACAGTACGCTTGTTCGCCCACTGCTTGAATATGATCAGCAGTATGGGATCCGTACCAGATAGGGTTGATAGAAGAGATAGAGAAGATCGAACGGAGAGCAGCGCGCTTCGTTACAGGATCATTTAATAATCGAGAAAGCGTTACGCAGATGATAGATAACCTCTAGTGGAAGACTCTGCAGGAGAGACGCTCAGAAGCTCGGTACGGGCTTTTGTTAAAGTTTCGAGAACATACCTTCACCGAAGAGTCCAGCAGTATATTGCTCCCTCCTACGTACATCTCGCGAAGAGACCATGAGGATAAAATCAGAGAGATTAGAGCCCACACAGAAGCATACAGACAATCCTTCTTTCCACGAACAATACGAGACTGGAATAGAAGGGAGAACCGATAGAGGTACTCAGGGCACCCTCTGCCACACGCCGTCAGGTGGCTTGCGGAGTATGGATGTAGATGTAGATTTTTCGTTTCCTGCTTTTCAATCTCTCTGATCTTCGTATGACCATGAATCAGTGTAGTTTGTGCAGCATAAAGTGCTTCTGGTAGGACTACTGTGTTGTAATGCCATAGTTTCGCATTGACATAAACAGATTTTTTACTATAGTGATTCCAGGTGAGCTTATAAGCTTTTAGTAATCAGGAAATTCTGTCTTTATTGGCTATTGAGTTCTGTCCGGAAGGTTAGATTATCTCTCCAGGATATCTGAAGTGAGCAACTTGTGCCACTTTCACGTATTGAGTCGCTCTTTAAATTTACAGTCGAAATCTCCACCAAGTATCGATAGTCCACCTTACACTACCTACAATGGCCATGATACTATTTAGCAAAGACCCTAGACCAAAGCATCCCCTTCTGGTAATAACAGTAAAATTACTTATTTAGTTACATTAATAACAAAGAAGTGACTCATGGACATGGTTAATCTTGGCGTACCTATTATATATTTAATTGCTTTGTAAATCTACGAGTACTTGAGAAATGAGTGCGTATCATCCTAAGTTTGCAGTTATTATTGTTGTTTTTTGTTATTAATATAACTAAATAAGTAATTCTGGTAATGTAAGGTGGACTATTGATAATTGGTGGAGATTTAGACTGTAAAATTTAAAGAGCTCAGAGTGGTGTATACAGTTACAGAGGCAGAGCTGTTCCCAAAGTACGGACCAGGCAGACACAACCAAGAGCTGAACCAGCCGATTCTCCTCGAGAACGCAGACAGGTAGTCTGCAGTCATCGCGACAGCTCAGTCGCGGCTCCTTCCCGTGTCTGCCAGCTTACCTCTGCCAAGGACGTCGAGGTCAGCAACTCGGCCGCATCGGTCGATGAACCACTTTCGCTGCCAACGGATGCAAGCGCCAAACAAATCCTCACTGCCCCTTTTTCATGAAATGGGTGTTTCGTGTATAGTATTAGTAGACCACGATATTATACCACCTGGGCGTTACGGCGATTCGGTCGGCTCGTGTGTTTACGTGTGCTCCTGAAGCCGATCAGATTACGCTCTGCTGATTTAATAAAAAGACAACTTGAGCGGGAAGCCATTGGCACTTTCGCATTGCATACGACAGACGAAAATATTGATGTAGTTCTTGTTTGCTGTAACGCCACCGCGTATTTCCGGTAACGGCCACAGGAGGCCAAGTGCAGTAATATCGTGTTTCGGTAGTATTCGTGTAGTATACGACAGAGAGCCTTACCATCCAGACATACAGTTGTCAGTTTTGTGTTGTTCATGAGTGCCACCATTGTTTTATTTGTAGGCTCTCTTTCAACGACCGTGATAGCAGAAGGTAAGAAATAGTTGATGAATTGTCATTTGTGGTCAACAACCACTTAAAGGAACTTGTACTTATGAACATAAACTGTTACACTTCTTGACGTTCTTAGTGCTTTTCCATGGCTATTTTGCTAGACGTGTTATGTATTGTTGTGGACTGGCAAGACAGCCAATCCACAGTGACGGGTAACCGAAAGGCACGCGCTTAAACTCACGCAGGCTGGCGTGAGGTCTGAAACAGGATACATAATGAATGCTATAAAGAAAAGTACGTAGCTGCTGGAATAATTAACTTTAATCTACAATTGGTGAACATTGGTCTTGTTACTGTACATGCTTCATTAGATACATAGCAAAGGATAAATGGTGCCTTGCTAGGTCGTAGCAATTGACTTAGCTGAAGGCTATGCTAACTATCGTCT
The DNA here is from genome assembly GCF_021461395.2 of Schistocerca americana. Classification (NCBI taxonomy): domain Eukaryota; kingdom Metazoa; phylum Arthropoda; class Insecta; order Orthoptera; family Acrididae; genus Schistocerca; species Schistocerca americana. Next base: position 907,339,851 of record NC_060121.1, read on the forward strand.
CGGCAAATGAGAGCGTAATTCTCAGTGAACCTTTCCTAGCAAAGTCGGCTGTACAACTGGGGCGAGTGCCAGTAAGTCTCTCTAGACCTGCCGTGTTGCGGCGCTCGGTCTGCAATTACTGACAGTGGCGACACGCGGGTCCTTCGTATACTAGCGGACCGCGGCCGATTTAAAAGCTACCACCTAGCAAGTGTGGTGTCTGGCGGTGACACCACATGTATCTTAAGCAGCCATTTGTATAAGTTTTCATAGTTCTACATTATCAAATTCAAAACATAATTCATAATTAATTAACCAAAAATTATTTTTAAGTATGGAATATAGTCCCTTTTAGGTACTATTTTCTCAAGAAGTGCGAGGGTGGTTTGAAAAGTTCTCGCAATCACCACAAGAGGTCACGTGATATTCATTGGACTGTTGCCTGTAAACACGTGCCACGTCAGTGCTCTTGGAAGAGAGCTGCGGCGGCGACGTGCCTCTGTTGTTGTTCCCGCGTTGTGATTTGCAATGCTGGAAAAAAAATCAAGATTCGAGTGGTGATTAAGTACTTCGCAAAGAAAGGTATGAAAGCAAAGGACATTAATGGCGATTTCTAGAATACACTGGAGGACTCTGCTCCTTCATATTCAACTGTTGACAAGTGGACAAATGAATTTAAATTTGGTCGGGAGAGCTTAGATGATGATCCGCGCAGTGGTGATCCAAGATGTGTCACTACTCCAGAAATCATTGCAAAAGTACACAAAATGGTCAAGGAGCATCGCCGACTGGAAGTGCATAAAATTGCTCACGCTTGCCACATGTCATCTGAAAGGGTATATCACATTTAACTGAAGTCCGTCCCCGGTAGCTGAGTGGTCAGCGAGATAGAATGTCAATCCTAATGACCCGGTATCGATTACGGTTGGGTCGGAGATTGTCTCCGCCCAGGGACTGGGTGCTGTGTTGTCCTAAGTCGAAGTGGCTTCAGATCGAAAGACTTGCATCCGGCGAGCGATCTACCCGTCGGGAAGCCCTAGTCACACGACATTTCATTTCATTTCATTTTAACTGAAGAATGAGAAATGAAAAAATTATCCAAGATGGGTGCCGCGACTCTCGACGCGCGCCCGCACACATGTGCCGTTACTATAGCAAAATTACACGAGCTAAGGTATGAATTGTTGCCACATCCGCGTTATTCACCTGATATGGCTCCGTCAGACTTTCATCTCTTCCAAAACCTGAAAATTTTTCTTGATGGACGAAGATTCAGTTCAAACGAAGAATTGATAGCTGGAGTTGACAACTATTTTGCAGGCCTGCAGGAAACTCTTTTTCGAAATGGGATCAAGGCACTGGAACATCGTTGGACCAAGAGCATTATTCTACAAGGAGACTACATCGAAAAGTAAAAAAAAAAAAAAAAGTTTAGCTATGTAAGTACTTTTTTCTGTTCGGTTCGGAGACCTTTTCAAATCATCCTCGTATAAATTTTGTTTTATAAACTTTTGCATGTGGTTTGTATGGTATATTCTTGAGAAGTGTGGGAAGAATCATGTCTTTAGCACAAACAGACCATCTCTTACAATATTTGTTATTTGATGAAAAGTTATTTGAAAATTTTGTATTATTTTTCTCTCACAAAGCAGCATGTAATACCTGAAGTATGAACTTTAAAAATGTAGGCAAATAACTGAAGATACTGCATGCCGATGTTCCGACAGTCGCACACTGCCATTTTCAAGGCAAAACTGCAACAAGTAAGCGTTATGCAAAGGAATTTAAGACCTCAGTTTGCAGAGAAATTCTGTAAAGATAGGACACACACACACACACACACACACACACAGACACACAAACACACACACACACACACAAAGTGTAAACACAAACGCTGACGCACAGTCATAGGTAACCGACGTCAGAAGTGTTATAGATAGTGAAAATTAATATACAACGGGAGAAACAGTATTAACTCTGTCCCTGTGATTTTTGACAAGGGAGAGAGCAGGTTTCCAAGCAAAATTTATGCATAAACCTACGTCTCTAGCCTGCATCTCGTGGTCGTGCGGTAGCGTTCTCGCTTCCCACGCCCGGGTTCCCGGGTTCGATTCCCGGCGGGGTCAGGGATTTTCTCTGCCTCGTGATGGCTGGGTGTTGTGTGATGTCCTTAGTTTAGTTAGGTTTAAGTAGTTCTAAGTTCTAGGGGACTGATGACCATAGATGATAAGTCCCATGGTGCTCAGAGCCATTTGAACCATTTTTGAACCTACATCTCTATTTATAGGGTCAAATGGCTCTGAGCGCTATGGGACTTAACTTCTGTGGTCATCAGTCCCCTACAACTTAGAACTACTTAAACCTAACCAACCTAAGGACATCGCACACATCCATGCCCGAGGCAGGATTCGAACCTGCGCCTTAGCGGTCACGCGGTTCCAGACTGTAGCGCCTAGAACCGCTCGGCCACCCCAGCCGGCATTTATAGAGTCACATGCCTATTTAATTTGAATTGCTTCTAGGTGATGATAATACCAACGTGACGCAGAAGTCTACGGCCTTTTCGCCTTACACAGCCAACATTTCCAACACGATTGGCCGTATTTTGTGTCAATATGGTGTTACATGTGTTTTTAGTCCACCATCTAAGATTAGGGTCCTTTCAGGTTCCGTAAAAGATTATATTGTTTTGTGTAATAAGGATGTTTATCATATTCCTTACGGTTATGGCATATCGTGTATTGGTCAGACTATCAGATCTGTGGAGGATCTGTGTATTGAAATTGTCATACACACACCTCAAAGAGCCGAGAAAATCGTCTGTTGCAGAACATTATCTTGGCACCTGTTAACCTATGCAATATAACGACTCAGACGTTCTGGCATGTACTTTCAGTTGTTGGAACAGTGTTATTAAGGAAGCAGTAGAAATTAAATAGGCACGTGACCTTATGAACAGAAAAGGAGGTGTTTGCTTAAATTATGAATGGACTCCTGCTCGCACCCATGTCAAAATACGAAGGGTCAGAGTTAATGCTACCTTACCGTTTGCATAATACGTTTCACAACCAACAACCAGTGGTGTCGGTCATCTTTGGTTGTGTGGTGGCGCCAACTTTATGGTGTGTGTGTGTGTGTGTGTGTGTGTGTGTGTGTGTGTGTGTGTGTGTGTTATCTTTCTGGATTCGCTCTGTAAAACGAGGTTTCAATTTTCCCTGTTCAACGCTTACGTGTAGCAGCTTTGCCCTGAAAGTGACAGTACGTGCACCTGTCTATACATCGGCGGTTGTCGAAGACGTCACCCGGCTGCAATCGCTCTTGTTGCTTAAACATTGTATACGACGGGAGAAACTGAGGTTTCATACTGTGTATTGTCTAAAATGTGGTGCCAAATCTCATTACTGTATCTCTTACGGTTTTTGAGAAAATGGTTACTAAATATCCAAGAAAGTAGTTTTAGCACTATTCATTTAAATAAATGTTATTATGATTTCCGTTTCCTCAGAACATTTAAATTTCTTTTATGATCTTTGTTGACTCTTTCCTCCTTTGAACCAACCTCTGCTGCTTGCTGTTCATCAGTCTAGCGAAGAGCTTCTCTACTGTTCGTTCCTGACTTCATTCCAATTTCATAGAAAATTTTTGTCCTGTTTATGTTACCACTATTAAAGCACAAATTGCATCACACACTCCAATTTTCATAGCTTTTACTTCATCAAACACAATTCTGGGGAGACATTCCCATGTACAGTTGTTGCGCGTTGTTCAAGCTCTGGATTCGATCGTGAAGGCATGTTTTGAACTGCTTATCAACACTCAGTTCCTTATACACCGGGTTCGTTATCTGAATCACAGCATAGGGAAGTGAGTTATTACACTGGCACACTTCACTAGCAATAGCAGCCCGTTGAACACCACACCAAGATTCACTTCCTTCAGACACAACATGTACTGAGCTTCTGCATCTGTTGAGGCTTTATGCTACTTGTAAACCAATATCGCAACTTCTAAGGCTTCTGTATCATTTATATTACTTCCAATGGCATTACCATAACGTATTTGCAAAAATTCTCTTTGTCTTGTGAATTGGCCAGGCCCACCACATCCCTCGTTGTCACTGAAGTTTTGCCCACTTAGTTCTGACTGCAGTTTTAGTAGCCTTGTTTCCGACCATTTTCAGACATGCACTACACACTCCATTTTACAATTTCAGTTCGGTCACCGTAGGGCTTTCGGTCATTAATCTTGGTGTAAACCTTAAAGTAACTATCAAAGAGACATAGTAAATAACACATGCCACGTTCATGTACCGATCGTTTGAAAATTCCTACAACAAATTGTACGTCAACACCTCCACTAGGCACAACATTGTTTTTGTCACATCTATGATTAGGTACTTCTATTTGAAAAATTTGGTAATGGTGATGGCAAATTCAACATTCCAAAAAATAATCTGTTCTCGTCCACTGACTTCGGCTCTTCTTGGCCAAGTTTTCCCAAATCGGAGATATGATCGTCATTGGGTTAAGCTACAGAAGGTGCGTTAACATGTGAACAGCTACCATGAGGTGAGCCATCTCGCCATCACCTCCCCATGTGGCCAACTACATCATTTTCATTTGCGTTAGGCCTTCCTTAAATTAATTCCTAGGGTGACTAGCTGCAGTGGGACAATGTGCTGCGTCTTGATCTTCTGTACCATGCATTCATTCCTGCACGCGCGCGTGCACGTGTGAGTGTGCGCGTGTGTGTGTGTGTGTGTGTGTGTGTGTGTGTGTGTGTGTGTGCACGCACTTCTGTTTCACCGTTTCATGTAATTTCAGGGCACTCTTTGCTCACAGATAGGCAATAACGTAAAAAAAAAAAAGTTGAGCTCTTTCTGGATGTCCGATGTTACTTTTTCCTAACCTTGTTTATAAATTTCTGGTACTTGTTTCCAGGAACAACTGTATCTTAAATTGTGTTCAGATATGGTCGTGGTCTCGCGATCGCGTTCTCGCTTCCCGAGCATGGGGTCCCGGGTTCGATTCCCGGCGGGGTCAGGGATTTTCACCTGCCTCGAGATGACTGGGTGATTGTGTTGTCCTCATCATTTCATCATCATTCCTGAAAGTGGCGAGTCTGGACTGAGCAAAGGTTGAGAATTTGTACTGGTGCTGATAACCACGCAGTTGAGCGCGCCACGAACCAAACATCACCAACATCATTAGTTATGGTGTACGGGAGCAGCTACCTTTCCAAGCGAGGTGAGGGCACAGTTAGGTACGTTACAAGGTACGAACCTATCCTGCAAGCACGAAGAGAAATTCGCTTTGCCGGTGCCATAAATAAATTATATAATCATCTTACTTGTGGTTGAATTAGTTCCATTTGCACAACATCAACTGTCACTAACTATTCAGATCAGTTCTTTATCCTCCTATTTCCGCTATACAGCAAAGGTAGACTAATGAACACAAGCGGTTCTGAAGTTGATGTTTGAATCGTCGTGTCGGAAGTGTTTGTTTACCATATACTTTCATCTGTTCGCATTCATTACATCCTCCCCCGTTGACAAAATTAGAAATCAGTGAACAAATCTGAGGAAAAGCAGTCCTATGAGCACTCCATATACTGGATCCTCGTCAACTTATCTCGGTCTTGGTCAGCATCCCTAAGGTGACTTTACCAGCATGGTGTTTCTTGAATTTTGCTCTAACCACTCCTCTCGAACTGTAGTTGGCTCTTACAATATTAAGAAGAAACAAGATTCCTGAACGCTTGCCATATCTAATGTTTTCGACGCCGAGGACCTATAGCGTTTGAGGGGAAGACCGTAATGTAGCATGTGGGAATGGTGTCTAATTAATATGTTCTCTGTTCGATTGACGATGTTTGCTTGCACCACAGGATCCTAGTGTGGCGCCTAAGAAGCTGTAGATGGTCTTCTTTCACCGGCTTGGGAGCAGCAATGTTAAATTCTTTAGTGTCAGACTGAGATTCGGATTTCCCATGAGGCTCGAGTATTGTTATGGAAGAAAGGTAAGAGATAGCCTCGCTTCTTACGAGGACCGCAACTTGCTTCTGCAGAGGATGTCGCCGCTGATGCCATCCCAACGTCATGTCACGAGGACCCGTCCTCTTCGTAATACCACGACCATGCACGTGTCTGGCAGTTCCTTCTATTATTTGAGGCCTTTCATACACGTCACTGATAGAATTATAGCCCTTAGCTGTGTTTACGATTTTTCGATCTGAATCGCTCCCTGGACTGTTTGCGAACGCTTATAACGACTTTCGTAACTGTCTGGACTTCGTTTCTGGTTAGCCATTCACTTCATGAGCTCTGTCGTCATCGGCCACAGGATCTATCAGTTCATTCCATCAATATCTGCTTCACGGCTAGTGAAAGCGATAATAACCTGTATTCCACATCCTCCGAGCAGGAGAGAAAATCGACGATGTGGACTTCCTCACAACGTAGGTACTCATGGTTAAGAATGGATCCTGAGTTTCTACAGTGTTGGCAACAGTACAGACGTAAGAGCAGCGGCATGTGCATCAACAGCAACAGAAAGGAAAGTAGTAGAAACATCAACAGCAACAGCAGTAACAACTGCTGCAAAACCAACAACAATACGCAGCTGCGGTATCAATCATTCACTTGCTTCAACATGCGTAACGAGAGTTTGTAACACTGCAACACACTACATCAAAGATTGGTCCAGTATTTATTTTATGTAGTTCTTTGCCGTCAACGTAATTATCGTCACAGTTCGTTGATGTACGAGCGATTGCAATATTATGACTCTAGACTTGTCTGGAAACGGTTTCATAAATTATGTAAGTGGTCACGCTGACAATGTTACAAAATAAAAGATACAGTCTGGGCGGTGAAAGAAGCTAGGGACTACTAGAGGGTCGAGTAAAGGGTCTCAGGTTAGCTGTTAAAGACAATGGACGCTATGTGACAACGAGAAACGCGTGCGCAAGTGAGCGTAGATGCCGACGGCGTGGTGACAATATGTGTAGTTAGGCTCTTTAGAAGTAAAGAGCAGGCAGTTTCCGGGCTACAGTACAATGTTAATTAAAAACAAAGCTTAAAGAGAATTTCTAAGGGAAGGATACTACGTGGCAAGAGCATATTAAAATTTTTTTGGAAAAGGTAAATGAGCCTTTGTTCCCATATCGATTTTGCCTATCATATTTCGGCATTGACTTATTACACTGCTGCTAAGTGTTTGTTTGGGTTTGTGGATTAAAGGGACTAAACTGCAATATTATCAGTCGCCAATAACTGTAAGATCGTTTATACTTAATAATAAAAGCCCTTTTGGCAATGAATTTTGATCATTTGGCAAGACTGCGTAGTTAAATACTGTGACAGTGAACATGTTTATGAATCATTACGTCATCGTGGTGGGAATACGTCAACTAGTTTCGGTTTTTAATATTTCTACAATGTTGAATATAACACTTACTGACTACCTAAACTTGGTAATACCACGCGTATTCAGCAGTGCTCTGCGTATATAGTGAATGTTGTCGCTTGCGTACGTATCTTTAATTGTTTAGTACGTTGCAATTTAGTCTAACGCAATCGATACCAAAAATATTGTCCATTCAATAACTTATGTTTCCCTACTAATAATCGGTTGGAATTTCGACTAACTAATCAAAATCAGTCTTTATAATTCTAAATTTCTATATCCATTCGTTATTCTCTTCTTAAAATTAGGTACATTTAGATACGGTCGGTCGGAAAGATACACCAAAGAGTGTATGGAGGTTCCAAGTTGAGACAATTTTTGATATCGTTTTGTTCATCATTACAAGGCGAGTCAAATAACTACACTTCACGTACCCCAAGATATTTGCCCTCTTTCTCTCCATCACAATCGACATTATTCCCTAAATTCTTAACAATACTACTGTCCCCTTTTATTGTCAAAATTTTCCACCTATTCTTCTGTATCTTACCAATCTACTAATTCTTTATCATTCTATTGGGGCAACGCACCACAAACATTTGGTAATATTCCTTTCCAATGTTTCCACATTATACTCCGGAGGAAGAACCTAAGAAATTTCTTCCTGAAATTGACTGCTACGTTCTATATCAGTGCATTTCCTTCAGATCTCATTCTCAAGTAACTTACATTCCTGCATTATTTCTATTCCTTATTCATTATTTTATTTCCTTGCTTCATTGTTACATTCTTTGAACCTATGTTTGTTTATTCAAATTCTGGTATTGCTCTTTTGGGGTTCGTCCCTTCCACTTCGCTTGAACTGCTTATTGGCTTATTCATTATCACAGTATGTATAGCATACAAACGCACATATTCCCTCCTCAGTTCTCCAGTATCCCGTATCTTCACACAATGATTCCTCCTGATTAATATCCTGAATTATCTTCTACTCTTCGTCGCTAAAAAATTTTGAAGCTAGGCCGTATCAGCTTGTGTGTATGCCTTAGACGCAGATATCTGTCTCATCCTGAAGTACTCCATGTGATATCTCCCCATGTGCCTAAAGCTCCTTGACGTTTTCCTCCTCCTATTGATAAAATTGAAGCGTTGATTCCCTAGCCGAAATTTATTGCATAACTCATGGAAATTTTCTCCTCTCTCATTCCTGTTACTGCGTACATATTCTTCAGCAACTCATTCTCCTATTCCGTCTCCTATTAAAGCCTCGCAATACACAACTGCAATAGGTTTTTCATCTGGGTTTACACACAGAATTATCTGTTCGATGACCCTATACATTTATATACCCATATAATTTTGTTTTGAAAATATAAACATAGGACTCGTTATCTTTTGGTTAATAGCGAAAGACGTTGACCCTAGACCAGTGAAATACATTCAGTTTAGAAACAGGAGTTAACTGATCTAAGGCATTACAAGGTAGAATACAAATCGTATAGTTCATTGATCTCTGAGTTACTACAGAGCAAGCCCCTTACTTTCTTAGCAGTGACTGAATTTAGTCTGTATAGCAAATCAAATGTGACAGTCAGTTATCATAGTTTACATATGAATCATTTTCTTTGATGTTGCCTATAAACTAAGTAATATCTTCTGGAATACTCTCTCGTGTTAAGTTAGTTTTAAAACTGACAGAATAAGCCTTTAATACAGATTCACAAATCTATGGCAGAAGAAGTGATACTTCAGGAAGAAATCAGTAGCAATGCGGAAGACAAGAATAAGGAAAAAAAGTTATATACATTGAAAGATGGTTTATTTCAATGGAAAAACATGCAAGTAGCGCCATGTCATGAAATCGATGGAAACTGTAGCAGATGGACATTTCAGCCCAGCAGAGCAGCTTTGGCGTGAAGGTGGGCGGCGGCCGCGAGGGCTCCGGGGGCGGCGTAAGCCACGGGGGCGGCGACGGCGGGGGCGGCCAGCACAGCGGCGCCGTGGATGATGGCATCGCGGGCCCTCGTCTGGGCGACGGCGGTCAGGTGGGCGGCTTTGTTCACAGCCACGTCAGGGGTGTCCAGCAGGTAGCCGTCAGAGCGGACGGCGATGGGGGCGGGGCCGTAGGCAGCGTATCCAGGGTGGACGGGGGCGGCGACCACTGCGGGGGCGGCGTAGGCGGCCGGCGCTACTACTGCTGCGGGGGCGGCTCCCAGGTAGCCGGGGGTGGCCACTGCCACTACCAGGACGGCGCTCAGGACGATCTGGCAACAAAAATAATTCACATTAATTTGAATGAACATCGATTTTGTGTGTTGACGAATTTTTATTGATTCTGGGCGAGTGTGTGGTTGTGAATGCTGTAAGTAATGTGTTTTTGCATGAAATACAGTAACAGCGTTCTTATGAATCCCTTCCTCGCACTACATTTGTTATTGTCTGATTGCAAGTTAGACGAAATGCGACCTTTGATTAACCCTGTCAACTTCTAGCTTAAATAGAAACAGATGGTTCAAATGGCTCTGAGCTCTATGTGACTTAACTTGTGAGGTCATCAGTCCCCTAGAACTTAGAACTACTTAAGCCTAACTAACCTAAGGACATTACACACATCCATGCCCGAGGCAGGATTCGAACGTGACACTGTAGTGGTCGCGCGGCTCCGGACTGTAGCGCCCACAACCGCTCGGCCACCGTATCGTATGTTTCGCAGAAGGTGCTTGGAAACAACTGCCTTCATGGGAAAATGATTTGCCCTAGAACAAGCCTTTCAGGTCTCCTACACAACTTGTTTAGGAGGGTTGTATCTAAGCCGGCCACTCCAGCCGGCTTTGATAGAAACAGGTAAATTTCTGTAATTTTCTTTTCATTCACAGAACATCTCTCAGCCTATATTAAAATGAAATTTTTCGTGTCTTTCTCCTTGCTGAAGATGTCTGACGTTATCTCCATTGCTATCTCTTCATTTGGAATCGGGTGTTGATGACAAAGAAAAACTTCTCCAGAATACTGTATGAATGAGACATCACTGACCAGCTATACAACAGAGATACGCGTAAATGAGAGACGACTTCTCCTTACTACGCCCAGTACTTTATTAACAACGATAAAGCCTTGCGAACCACAGTGATGTTCCTCACTCGACACTTGCACGTCACCATCGCGGTTTTTACAAGTTCTCTGATAAGCGTTGTCTCTTCCAGAACGAAATTTTCACTCTGCAGCGGATTGTGGGGTGGCATGAAACATCCTGGCAGGTTAAAACTGTGCGGGACCGAGATTCGAACTCGGAACCATAGACTTTCGCAGGCAAGTGCTCTACCGACAGAGCTACCCAAGAACGACTTACTACCCGTCCTCACAGCTGTACTTCCGCCAGTACCTCGTCTCCTAATTTCCAAACTTCACAGAAGGCCAAGGTCCCGAGCTCGAGTCTTGGTCCGGCACACCGTTTTAATCTGCCACGAAGTTTCAGGCTTTCCTCTTTTCATTACTGGTTATGTCTTATCCAGTCATGTTAATTTGTCATTAATAAATGTATCTGCAAACTCCACTGCGAAATGACTTCATAAATCAGCCATCTCATTCTTCATCACTTCAACTGAGCCGTATTATAAGTAGCGACCCTAGCGCAACAAAGTAATTTTCAGATGTTTGGTTGATGAACAACAACTACTTCCACATACGCACTGTTTAACAGCGGTTAAAAAGTAATGGATATGGGCTGCGTTGTATGAATTTTTATAGACAGGTACAGTCAAATAGCTACAGAGCCTCTTCAGTCTAGCGAACAACTACTAAAATAAGAGGCTTATATCTCATACCCGTATTCTATAATATAAATAATATACGCTGAACGTTTTCGTATGTGAAACGTTAGTACTTTAGGACTTCCGCGTTTTGTGCTAAATTATTTAGGTACTACTGATCCAGAGAACTCACAAGAGTGAACGAAACCAACCCCAATAGAAAAAGTGGTCACATGCTGTGAGAGCTGTCTGTACCTACCAGAGTGTTCATGGTAGTCTGTGGCTGCTGCTGTTGCTGCTGCTGAAATGTGTCTCTGCACAGGCGACTGCCGCCTTTTATACAGCGCTGACACACACACAACAGTGTGTGACGTGCGTGAGGACTGACAGCGCGGTATCCGGCAGCCGTGGTGGTCCTCCTTGGGCGTGGCCCTGCAGTAGAGGCTTTTGTCGTGATTGGCAGTCGGTTCCGCACAATCAATAGTTGTCATCTAACTCACTGGCCTCTTCCAGTATGAGATTGTGAGGTGAGAGTTCCAGCTGCATGAACGATGACGTACTCTTAGCCGTCACTGGTAAATACGAGGTGTGTTCAAAAAGTATCGGGAATTTAAATTTTTTGGAAATAATTTTATTTATTCGTATTCATTAACGTTATCTCGTTCAAAGTACTCCCCAACTTATACTAACGCACCTTCCAATCCCCGAAACGCTTCTGAAACTTGATCTTTTGCATAGCAGTTAGCTCTTTCAAAGATTCACTTTTAAGGGGAGGTTTACTATCTTTTGGATCAAAAAATCGATTTTTAATTGCATTTTTGGATCCATGGAAGTGTTTAGAACCCACCCCTGAAAAGGTTTATCCGAATACGGACTGAAATGTTTGTTATTCGCGGTTGAACAAAAAAGATGCACCTCCTTGAAATCGGCTTTTTTCACGCGCGTTTTTTTTTTTTTTTTTCTTTCGGAGGACGAGTTATTGTACCGGTGCTTGGGGGGAAAAACACAAAATTTAAATGAAAGTTTGAACGCTTGTGTCTGGAAATCAGCCCCCAAGCATTTGCATTCTGGTGCGAAGACTGTGGGGATTGCGACTTTCCTGGCAGTGAGAAGCTTCAACGAAGGGTATTCAGCAATTCTGAAGACCATGACAACCAATAGACGTCACCCTGGGACTCTATTTGACGCAGTTCGCCAAGCATTCGGACGACCACCGGATTCAAGCGGCCGAAAACCGCTTCTCACCGGCCGTACGAAAGGCTCTGGAGCAGAGCAGGATGGCCCAGATCGGGCAGAACGCCCTCTATGAGGAAGAGGAAGGACTTGTTTATGGACCCGAAATAGCAGACTGAACGTAAGTTGCATAATATTACATTTATATGTAGTCAAAACTTCAAACGCGTTTTTCTCGAAATGACTTTTTTTTATCGCGCGGTATGGCAACTTCAAATCTACTGAACTGACTGGCATGATTCTTTGTTTCCGACGAAGCTAACTAAATTGTCTAGGAGGTGTACCACTTTTATTCCGATCCATGAACTATAAATGTTTTCACTTGGCCGACGAAGTCGAAAAATCTATGAAAAAACCCTATTTTTATAATGGCCGACATTTTGTTTCCTGTCGTCCAAATAACTTACGCGAGGTAAAACTCCCAAAGAATCTTATATACTTCTCCAACGTGAACTCAATTTTGATTTCAGATGAGCCGGCTGACGTGGGACGTACCGCGCATGGAGGTTAACATCGAAATTTAGTTTCGTCCCACGGCACTTCCGCCTTTGCTCTTCAACATTTCCGGTCGAAAAAATTCCAGTTTGTAGAGGAAATTTCAATAAACATTTTGACCAAACTTGACATTAATATTTATAACACATCCCGAGAAAAGTATTCTCAAAGAACATGCTTTTTCGGGCAAAAGATAGTCAAACTCCCCTTAATCTCATCTACGCTTGTGAAACAATGGCCCTTTAAGGTTCTCTTTATTTTAGGATACAGAAAAAAGTCACACTCGGCCGTATATGTAAGTATGAGATGGGGCATCATTACAGTGTTATTGTTCGCCGAAAATTCATGATCAGGCAATGAAGTGTCGGAAGGTTCTTTACCGTGTTTCAAAAGCCAAGAAATGTTTCGCCACAAATCCGGGCGTTTGTTTTCAGATTGCTTTCCGCAAACGGCGTTGAACTTGTAGGTAGTACTCATTACTATTCATATGATCTTTCAGTAAGAATTCGTGATGCATTATACCGGTAAAATCGAAGAACTAGTGAGCAGAAGCTTCGCTTTCAACCGCACTTGCCAAGCATTTTCGGCCTTGGCGATCCAGAATGCCTCCACTGGGTCTGTTTGGTCTTCTTTTTGACGTCATACCTATACACTCCCGTTTCTTCATCTGTTAATGACACGTTTCAGTGCTTCTGCATCATAGTGGATTTCATTTAGGGACTCCTGAGCAACTTCCATTTACCGCAGTTTTTGCTCGAAATTCAACACACCTTGGCACAGATTATGCTATAACACGTTTCATACCGAACAGAGCCGAAAAGATATTATAGGATGAGACAATTGATGTTCAGACATCATCAGCAACTTCTGTGATTGTGATTCGTTGATCGTCCATAATCATTCCTTTCACTTTTCCCATATTTTCGTCTGTAGTTGCTGGGCTGGGGCGTCCAGAACGTTCGTCATCTTCAGCTTCTTCAGGGTCCACTTGGAAACGTTTATACTACTCGTAAGCCTTTATTTTACTCACAGCAGACTTACAAAAGTAATATTCAACATTTCCAAGACTTCATTACAATTTATTCCATTTTATAGCAAAATTTAATGGAAATTCTCTGATCCATTTTTAAAACAAATCAGTAATCCCCACTCGTAGCTAAACACATGTAACCTCCCTGAAAACTGAAAACGGCTACCAGTGTACACATACGTTTCAGGTATTTTTACCAACACAGCAATGAAAAACTGTGTGAATCGGACTGATACAACCAGCAAAATTAGAAAACTCCCGACTCTTTCTGAACACACCTCGTATGTACAGTTCTTCCGTTTAACAACATCGACGAGTAATAGCATTATATGTATTTTCTCTTCATCAGCATTTCTAAACTCAGATAATCATCTGCAATGACTGTTTAAGTGTCACCATGTGATTTGTAAAATAAAATTATCATCATATATTGATTGATATGCTACATTCGAGACTACACTGCAAAATTAATTCCAAATACTCCAAATAAGGAACCTTCCCAATATATGCCATATGTGCAGCCAGACCCCTCACGAATGCAAGTCGAAATTTTAATACATGCGGGACGTAGAACAGTAGAAAATTGTGTATCTCCTCAAATGATAATATAAGAGAAATCAATGGAAGACAAGCTGCGGCCAGATTCAATTACTGTCCGTTCTTTCCTTGTCTCATGTATGTTTCATGTATGTTTGGGAGATTACCATTTCAGCTACTTTACGATTAAAAGTCCAACCTTTTCCTTTTCAACTTGATAGTAATTTCCACTTCTGAGAAAAGGTGTGTCCTGTTAATGGAAGCGCCAGATATTAACGGCCCCGAATATCTTACCATATTCGATGCACAACAATAACGAGATGAAATGGAAGACCTGAAGTGTTGAAGCTGCCGAAAATGGTAACAGCTTTATCCATCCCTGTGGTAATTCTTTTGTAAATTAATGAAGGGTGCCTTGGTGTGAGGACTGTTCGGACCTATGTCCGTTGGATGATCATAACAATGGTTTTTGCTTTAGGTATACGTACCCGTGATGGTGAACAATAATGACAGGCTGAGCTATTTACATATCAATAGAGTCGCAACATGTAAAATTATTTTAATGTATAATATAATATAAAATTATAATATAAAGTTATTTTAATTTATATCATCACATAGCTGCTATTATTTAAGGAAAGGTGGTGGCTACAGTCCCCAATCATAGTATTTTGCACCAATATCCTGGGTTAAATTCGTAACTTCTCACCGGTGTAGTAGGGGGAGTCGTGTAACATAAATCTGTAGTGGTAAATAGAGACTGGAGTGTTGTTGTTGCTGCAGTCTTCAGTCCAAACACAGGTTTTGATGCAGCTCTCCATGCTACCCTATCCTGTGCAAGCTTCTTCATCTCCCAGTACCTACTGCAACCTACATCATTCCGAATCTGCTTAGTGTATTCATCTCTTGGCCTCCCTCTACTATTTTTACCCTTCACGCTTCCCTCTAATATTAAATCGGTGATCCCTTGATGTCTCAGAACGTGTCTTCTTATAGCCAAGTTGTGCCACAAAGTCCCCTTCTCCCAAATTATCTTCAGTACCGCCTCTTTGGTTACGTGATCTACCCATCTAATCTTCAGCATTCTTATGTAGCACCACATTTCCATAGCTTCTATTTTCTCGTCTAAATTGTTTATCGTCCCCGTTTCACTTCAAAACATGGCTACATTCCATGCAAAAATTTTCAGAAAAGATTTCCTGACACTTGGAGCTATACTCTATCTTAACAAATTTCTCTTCTTCAGAAATGCTTTACTTGCAGCGCCAGTCTACATTTTACATCATCACTACTTCGACCATCATCAGTTATTCTGCTATCCAAACAGCAAGAATCACCTAATATTCTGAGTGACTGATTTTCTAACCTAATTCCCTTGACATCACCTGATTTAATTCGACTACATTTCATTATCCTTGTATTGCTTTCGTTGATGTTCGTCTTATATACTTCTTTCAAGACACTGTCCAGTCCTTTCAACTGCCCTCCCAAGTCCTTTGCTGTCCCTGACAGAGTTACTGTTATGTCCTGCCCACTCTTCTAATATAGTTTTCCTAGGAAACCTGCTCTCTCGACTCTCTAGACAACAAGTCAAGCAAATCGTATTAATGGATTTCTATCACAGTACTTAACTTTTGTTAAATTTACAACGAATGTCACATGCAAAGGGAAACATGAAACATAAGCAGTCTCTTCAGTATATACAAGTCCTAATACAAGTGAAAACAATAAACTTCCTAAATCACTGCTGTAGCCGTCGTACAATGGCTAGACTTCGACTGGGCCACGGCCGGGCGGCGCGGCTCTTATGTCGTCTTCTCGTAGGGGGCGCTGCTGTCTCGTCGTCGTCCTAGAGAGCGGTCGGCCAGCGTACTATTGGCTGACGTCGTCCCACACCCCTCTCTGTTTTGATGTTCCTGGCCGCCGTGCCGGCGCTTGACTTTACGCCGGAACAATTACAATGTCATGTGTAAACGTCAAGGTTTTTATTTCTTCTCTCTGAATTTTAATTCCTACTTCAAATTTTTCTTTTATTTCCCTTGCTGCAGACCAATCCAGAGATTGAATAACATAGGGGATAGGCTGCAACCCTGTCTCACTCCCTCCCAACCACTGCTTTCGTACCCTTTGACTCTTATAACTGCCATCTGGTTTCTGTACAAATTGTAAATAACCTTTCGCTGCCTGTATTTTACCCCTGCCACCTTCAGAACTTGAAACAGGGTGTTCCAGTCAACATTGTCAAACCCTTTCTCTAAGTCTACAAATACTATAAATGTAGGTTTGTCTTTTCTTTACCTATCTTCTAAGACAAATCATAGAGTCAGTATTGCCTCGCTTTTTCCTACGTTTCCACGGAATCCAAACCGATCTTCCCCGAGATCGGCTTCTACCAGTTTTTCCATTCCTCTGTATAGAATTCCTGTTAGTATTTTGCAACCGTGACTTATTAAACTGATAGTTCGGTAATTCTCTCATGTGTTAGCGACTAATTTCTTTAGAATTTGACTGGGGTACGTCCAGCAAATAACTAAGGACGTAGGTTGGAAGTGCTACTCTGAGATGAAGAGGTTGGCACTGCAGAGGAATTAGTGGCGTGCAGCATCCAACCAGTCAGAAGACTGATGACTCAAAAATACAAAAATGGTTCAAATAGCTCTGAACACTACAGGATTTAACAGCTGAAGTCATCAGTCCCCTAGAACTTAGAACTACTTAAACTTAACTAACCTAATGACATCACACACATCCATGCCCGAGGCAGGATTCGAACCTGCGACCGTAGCAGTCACGCGGTTCCGAACTGAAGCGCCTACACCCACTTGGCCGGCTCAAAAATATAATACGTCTAAAAAATTAAAGAAAGAAATCGAAGAGCAGGCGATGTGGTGTTAGACGCCGCCGACTCTGTAAAGCCGGATGGGTAGCGACCTGAGGTAGATCTGACTACAGAGTACAATGATAATGCACGCACAATCGTTACGTAGCATGTTGTTCGATCGTGCGTCTTCGCAAAAGACGACTCCTACGTGTTTTCATGATTACCCAGCGATATCGTTAATTACCAATCCAGTGGGAACGGGATCATAGAAGGTGAACGTTGGGTCAATGGAAGTCCGTGTGGGATAATGGAATGTGGACCTTTGGTCAATAGAAATGTGTAGCGTTGTAGGTTGAAATACCTTTCTTGTTACTTGAGATGGACGATCGTAACGGATACGGCGGCTCTGCTCGAAACATACGCCGCGGTTAGATGCAGGGTGGTGGGGGTAGTACTGTACATGCGAACATTCATGTGGGGTCCATGGTAGTCACTGTGACAGCTGAGGATTACGTGAACTTGTTGCGGACAGCCTGCTCTTTTCAAGCGTGATGTGTTTCCCGGCAGCACTGGCATGTTTCATCGAGATAAGTATCACTGTGACCAAACTACAAGAGCGCTACATTGGTTTGAACATGATAGTAATCTCACGTTGCAGTCTTGCCGACCAAAATTCGACTGATATGATCCCATGGAACACAACTCGGACGCTACTGGTCGGTAGGTCGCACCCACAGAACACCAGACCATAACTTGCTGGAATTTCTTGACAGGAATTGCTTGTCACTGCTTACAGAAACCCACCAACGACTTGTCGAATCCATGTTACGTACAGCTGCTGCTGTATTGTGTTCTAAAAATGGATTAACGCGCTGTTAAAATACTGGTCATAATGTTTGGCTAGCGGTTCTAGGCGCTCAGTCCGGAACCGCGCGACTGCTACGGTCGCAGGTTCGAATCCTGCCTCGGGCATGGATGTTTGTGATGTCCTTAGGTTAGTTAGGTTTAAGTAGTTCTAAGTTCTAGGGGACTGATGTTAAGTCCCATAGTTCTCAGAGCCATTTGAACCATGATGTTTGGCCCACCTCTCTGAAGCACTATTCGACGTTGACTAAAGTGGAACACACTGGATACTAACTGGTAAAGTCCAGCTTGTGGATTCAGAGTGAATAACTTCTGGTAGAGATTAATGTGAATAGATTTTAAGATAAATGGCTAAGGTTCTGTACATCAGTGTTGTATTTCATTTGTATTCCTTTTCAGCGTCCTTGTGGTCGTAAATCCTTTATTATTATAATTTATTGCTCCTACTTTGTAAGGTTATCATTTAAATTTATACGCAAAGGCAACAACGCCTGGAGATTGATTTAATAAACCACAGACTTTCGGTTTACTTTCCTTTTCTTTAAGAGAGCAAATAAAACACTTCTTGTTGCTCATAACATGCGAGCTTTCACGGCCGGCGTCTTTATTAATTAAAAATTCCGGGCTGAATTGCCGTGGTCCATATATAAAACTGCTTCTCCTTCCTGATGTTTCGTTGCCTAGTGCGGGCAACATCATCTGAGGTGACCCGGCGACTGACTGCTGGGCTCTGGAGGTCCCGCTTATATAGAGCGCTTAGATGGCGCCACCACTCATCACGTGCTTTCGACTTTGAAACTATCTCTGTCTAGTGCCATCTCTCTCGATTATAGGTAATCGATAGTCACTTCGTTGGTACAGAGTCGACCGCCATATCTTGTCTAGTTTTAATCCTTCTTCTTTTTTATTAAAATTATTTTCGTGCTTCTCTATAGCTTCTCTATACACGCGGGTACAATAATGTGAAGTCTGTGACATTACAGCCTTTATCACTGCGATTTTTAACATGTAAAAGTTTTTTTTTTCTGTATTTGCGTCAGTATGTGCGAACTTCTAACATATGCCAATGAATGTTGTAACCAGATATCTTTGCCGCGCTCCTGAAAAGCGCAGAATATCACGATAGCTATAAACTGTTATACGCTGCTATCGATCAGTAAAAAAAAAAAAAAAAAAAACCGATGCACCTATGTTTCAAAATAACAATTGCCAGTTTTTACTTCTGCAGGGAGCCGCGTCGCTGTCTAGCTCTTCTGTGAATGTGTTGCGAGTCGGACGCAAAAGTATTGTGCTCCATCTGATATAATCATTTTTATTGTAAAGTTAAGAGTTTAAGTGATTAGAAATATATGTAGCCACAAACAAGCGAGAATGTATATCGTGAAAAATTCGCTCCACCGCCACAATGGGTGGCCATGTTAATGTAAGTTTCCGTTTCATATTATAATACTTGAAGCCTTGAAGTTTATTTAATTTCAAAGAAAATCTCTCAACCTTATTTTCATTAATTATACTTATGATAATCCTTCCTGTTTAAAAGATTTATGCAGCTTATGATCCAGCGTGTGTTCTGTCGGAACAGGAGGCTGTCGTGACGACATCGCAATCCAATCAGTTGGTCCCTTAGGTTTCTTTCATGTAACTTCCGTCTGTTTTCTCCGCGCGATCTTCCTCCGAAAAAAAATGTCTGTTCATTTTCTTTAGTAATTTTCGATATCGCGAAGGAGAAAAGACAGCCGCCTCCTGCTCCGAACGGAACACTACGACTTTTCTAACGTCGGAGAGTACCGCACGAATTTTCCGCTAAAAGGTAATAGAGTTTCTTAAAGCTGGATCAATTACACATGTTGCTGCTGTTCTCCGACAAATCTGGTGTGATTAATAGTAATTTATTCTGTCACGACAAAAAGAACCAATTTTATTTTTACCAAAGCAACAAAGCTTTCAATTAAATTACTAAGAAAAAAAAAAAAAAAATCATACCAGATCTGGCGCCCGAACAGGGACTTGACTAAAATATTGAATGTGTCACGGTACTAATATATGATTGTCTTATTTCATGTATCGCTCTTTGGAACCCACTGCTGCATAAAATTACGGATGAGCAATAAATATACGCAATCTTGAAGGACGCGGTATTTACACAAATATCTTGGGATTTAATAAGACGCAGATTTGCAGTTTTGAAGACAACGCCGAGTGAGTACCAAATTTTCGTTTGCCATAGTTCTGTCTAAAGAGTAGCTCATTGACCTTCAAATTCGACCTCACTCTATCCTTTCTGTAGCTTAACGTAAAAAACCATTTTTTTTTCTACGTAAATATTTGAACATTTTCTGTAACCTTTTGCTTGGCCTATTTGTTTTATACTGTAGTTAGTATTCTCGTGTAAGTTCAAGATGGATGCCATTTCAGTCTTTTCTGTGTAACAGCGTTGGCAATCAATTGTTTCAACGGCGTTGACTCCATCTTGTCTTTTTGCTACAGACGTGTGTCAGTTATTACCCACGTAACATTAGACATTTGACGAACGCGCCGCGACTTTAACTTGCGCGGCAAGAATAATTGACAATCAGAATTTCAGTTGGCAGTACCCATTTTAAGTTGGCAATAGTTGAATTTCATTATGGCGGACGAACAATCGAGCGCGAACTCTGCAGACGAAAGCGACGGGACTGTTAACAAACATTACCGACTCCGCTCACGCGGAACGACGGCCAGGACAGACGACAGACAAGAGGTAGCTAACGTGGACGACACTCAGCAGGAAACACCCACCTCCCCGATAACGGTATCAGTTGACATTGTCAAAATGTTACAGGAATTGATATTAGACAGACAGGAGAGGGAACAGCGCGAACGTGATCGCGAACAACGTGAGAAAGACAGAGACAAGTTTTTATCAGAGCTGAAAACGGATATGACAACACAGATAGAGTCGGTTAAGGGTGACGTCACGGCACAGATAGATTCGGTTAAGGGTGACGTCAGGGCACAGATAGAGTCGGTTAAGGGTGACGTCGCGGCACAGATAGAGTCGGTTAAGGGTGACGTCACGGCACAGATAGATTCGGTTAAGGGTGACGTCACGGCACAGATAGATTCGGTTAAGGGTGACGTCACGGCACAGATAGATTCGGTTAAGGGTGACGTCACCGAGCAAGTAACCACTTTGACAACCCAGATAAGCACTCTGAATAACAAAATTGAGAACATCGGTCAGAATCTCACAACTCAAATCGAAGCGTGTCGCAAAGAAACCGATTCGGTAAAACTTGCGTATAAAACAGTTGCACGACAGGTAGACGAGTTAGCGACAGCGGTAGCCACTGTAGAATCAAAAGTAAGTGCAATGGCGAATGACATTTCGGACCGAACTATTGACGAAAGAGTTAACAGTAGTGTTGCTTCGCACACTAAAGCACTTACCGAACATTACAAAGAATGGATTGATGTACAAGAGAAGCTAGTTGAGGAGAAGGTTACACGTGACTTGAAAGATGTTGTTAAATCCGCAACCTTAGACATATTATCTGCACCCGGCAGTTCAGGAGACACTGTTTGTACTGAACTAGGCCAAATTAGACGAGTGTTTACCCGGGATTTGCCGGAATGGCGGAAGCAAGTAACAGATGAGATATCCGACCTGAAACAGCAAATTCAAACACTACAGTATGATAACCAGAGTGACGGGAAACACTCACTACCTTCTGAGCCAGATGAACATCAATACCAGACAACACAACAACACAACACACCACAGTACATTCCGCGACTGAAAAATGAATTTAACGATTCACACAACAACAACACTGAACAATTGACACTCACAACCCTCATGAAAGAGGAGAGTGTATTGAAACACAGAGTTTTTCAACCATTCCAACCGGAAAAGCGAAATATTCATCCAGTCGTTTTCCTAAAGAACTTTTCAGGAGTCTTTCCAGCTGCCTGGAATGACAAACAGAGAATACAATTCATTACCGGATACATACAAGGAGAAAGTGCTATATGGGGAACCGAGATGGTTGATAAGTGCAAAACATTTAGCGAGTTTGAGAAAAACTTTTTAAGCAAATTTTGGAGCGCAGGTGTTCAGCAACGCCTACGCAAAGAGGTCTATAACGCCGAACCTTTCCATTCGAACAGTGGCGGACTTCGCCGGTACTTTGAGAAGTACTTGAGAAAGATACAATATTGGGACACTCCCATAACAACAAAAGATGTTATTATGATCCTTAAGTCAAAACTACCCATTTCCATACGCGAAAAATTAGTGAACGTGTCAGAGGAAGATCAGGACGCATTTTTATCCGTCCTTGATACGCTCGACCTTATACACGAAGACGCGCGTGCGAATGCTAACCGTAAGAACAACAACGCAGGCACGTATTCGAATGGAAACGGTAGTAATGGAAATGGTTCACACGAAACAAATACGGAAACAAACGGTACAATAACCGCAATAGAGGCCGAAACAATGGTTACCGGAATGGTAAACACAAAAACAAGCGTTACGGCAACCAACGGTACAATCCAATATACAACACGCAACAACAGTATTACGGGAATGCCCCATACCAATCAAACAATAACGGTAGTAACTTCTACCAGAATGGGAACAAATACAAGGGTAAACGTTGCAACAATCAAAATTGCGGAGGTCAGCCACCTCCACCACAACCCTATGGGCAGCCACAACACCAGCAACAAAAGCAATACACGCCTCAGCAACAACCATTCATGTAACAACAACAGTACACGCCACCACAACAGGACTTTAGATACAATAACAATAAACCAAGAAAACAATACAATCCACCGGTATATTTTACGCAGGCAAGTAATGTACCGATTTTTCAGCCTGGCAACCAAGTGCAGTACCAACAAGGGTTTGATACAAATCAACACACACAATGGGTAAAAAATCAGCGAGAATGGTCAAGTGATGTGACAGAAGAATCAAATCAGTCGCATCACAAGAAAGCGGAAAACTAAAGGCAGCACCTTTTCGCCTCCTTGGGGATGCTGCGGGACATAATGGGGGCAAACTCGACCTTGAACGACTTAACGTAATACGTTATGATCGCGACACTGACTTGAGAGACGATTTGTTGCAGGAAAATATTGAGACAGACTTGAATGACGTATGGGAAGACGAAGTACAAGCAATGACTAAAATTTACATAGCCAATACACCAATAGATGCTATTATTGATACTGGTGCAAATGTAAATGCTTTATCACTATGTATGTTTAAGAAAGTTTCTGCAGGGATGAAAATTTTAACGTTACCAGTACAAGGTTGTTCAGTAACAGGAGCGGTAGGATCTTTATCACAGCGAGTCAATTTGCAAGCTCAGGTACCGATAAGGATTAATTCTACTTCTTTCATGTGTGTATTTCTAGTAGTTAAGAATTTGTCAGTGTCATGCTTATTAGGAATGGAGTTCCTGAGGAAGAATAAGGCAGTGATTGATATAGAAAAGGGTATCTGTACAATCCGAGTAGGTGAACAGGAGGTAACGCTGCAATTGTTGCGCGGCAAGGTCAAAAGAGTCAACACTGAGCACAAAGTTAAGGTACGGAGACTGGTACAGCGAATGTTTTTGAACCAAGCACACATGACAAGACAGGGTAACAGTTGGACGGATTTTGATACTGATGACGGACTTCCGACTAGAGAAGAGATTTTGAATAAAGTAAGCGAATCAAGTGAACTTGATTACATACAAAGGCAAGATTTACTGCACTTACTTATGAGGTATCTTCATGTCTTTTCTTCGAAACCTGGAGTAATACGTGACTACGAATATGACATGAAGGTCGCTCCCCATTCTACTTTTTGCAAGACAACGTACTCTGTCCCGTATGCAAGGCGCGAGGCTGTGAAAAATGAAATACGTAAATTGCTTAAGTGGGAGATCATTGAACCGTCAGACTCACCTTACAGTAGTCCGTTATTGCCAGTTTTGAAGCAGGATGGTAGTGTACGTATAGTTTTGGATGCAAGAAACATAAATAAAATAATTATTCCAGTAAGAACTCGACCTGAGGCTATGGATGAACAATTACAAAGGTTTCATGGAGTAAAATTCCTCACATCCGTAGACTTGAGATCGAGCTACTGGCAGGTCAAGATGACATCACAGTCTCGAAAATATACAGCGTTTATATTTGCAGGTAGATCATACCAATTCAAAGTAGTTCCATTTGGTTTGAATGTGAGTTCAGGCGTATTCATAGCTGCACTTGATCATGTATTAGGACCTGAACTGTTGGATCGAGTAACAGTGTATGTTGATGACTTACTGATTGCTACGAAATCTTGGGAAGAACATTTAGACATAATAAGCAAAGTTTTCCAGAGGTTTGTTGACTATGGAGTCACAGCTAATCTACATAAGTCTAAATTTGGTAAAAGCGAGATTAAATTTTTAGGACATCTTGTATCATCACAGGGAATTACCCCAGATCCAGACAAACTAGCAGCTATTAAAAACTTTCCTGTGCCCTCTTCTAAACGCCAGTTGAAAGGCTTCCTCGGAATGACTTCCTTTTTCAGAAAGTTTATTTCGGACCAGTCGATGAACAGTCAAGCATTGCATGATCTTCTAAAGGAAAACACTCACTGGCATTGGACGCCAGAGTGTCAGACAGATTTTGATCGCATTAAACAAGCACTTCTTAACAGCAATATTTTGTTCCATCCAGACATGGATAAAGAATTCTGTATTTCGTCAGATGCTTCATTTCAGGGGCTTGGTTCTTGTTTGTTTCAAATAGAAGTAATTGATGGAAAAGAAGAGATAAGAGTTATCAGCTTTGCAAGTAGGGTTCTCACAGAATGTGAGAGGTCATACTCGGTGACAGAGTTGGAGGCTCTGGCCGTTGTATGGTCCTTTAAAAGGTTCAATTACTACATCCATGGTCGGAAAATTAAGGTCTTTTCTGATCACCAAGCTCTTAGTTTCTTGCTCTCGTGTAAACTTCTTCATCCTCGTCTTACACGATGGAGTCTATGTCTAACTACCGAATTCTTCTAATGAAAGAACCACTACATAGAAAGTATTTCCTTCAGCTCTGCAAGCAGATGCGCATACTCCAAGAAACAGATCCCAAATGGCGTAAGATCAAACAACTTCTTCTAACAAAACCCGATCACCACTTGTCCAAATTTTATAAACTACACAACGATGTTTTATTCCATCGAACTTCTCTCCTCTCTGGTAGATGGTGTGTGTGTATACCACACGCATACGTTGAACACCTTATCTGGTACACACATCTTTCCTGGGGTCATTATGGACCTGAAAAATGCAAACGAAAGATTTCTGCCTATTGCTATGTACCAAACTTGCACCATCGAATCCATAAGTTGTTAAGTACATGTCTTATCTGCCAGAAGGCAAAACCCTTCAACCATTCGAACCTAATTCCTCTGAATCCAATTATTACTGAGAGACCAAATCAAGTTCTGGCCCTTGATCTCGCCGGCCCCATGCCGCAAGGGAGGGGAGGGGTGAAATACCTAGTCGCATTGTTGGATCTTTTCACAAAACATGTGAGACTTTATGCAGTGAAATCATCCAGTGCACTTCCGATCATCCGTCGAATCGAACAAGACTATTTTCCTCGATTTGGCAAGCCGGAGGCCATTCTATCAGAGAATGCATCGAATTTCACTGGCAGACAATGGCGCAATTTTCTTGCCAGACATGGCATCAAACAAATACTTATATCTCGTTTCAGACCGCAATCTAATCCCACCGAACGTATCTTCAAAGAGTTCAATAGATTCATTCGAACCTACATACCTAATAGACAAACCCGTTGGATTGACTTTGTATCTTTATTCGAGCAGATTGTCAACAATCTTCCACACTTCTCAACTGGATTTACACCTGCGGAACTAATGACGAGTCATCGGGAAAGAAATGAATGGTTAGATCCCATACCTAAAATTGTAGAACCAGAATTAGATTTAGATGCAAAACTTAGGCAAGCATTGGTATCCTTAGCTGTACAGGCGAATCTACGCAAGAAGTCTTATGACAAGAAAGTATCTAAGGCCCTTACATATGATATTAATGAAAAGGTGCTTTTACGGACACATTTTAAGCCATCGAAGTTGTTGAAAAGAAATCGGAAATGGAGGCTATTGTACGACGGACCATTTGTAGTAATTAGAAAACCACATACAGGATGTTATCTAATGGCGGATCCAGCATCTGGCAGAATTAAAGGATTGTATCACCACCAGGATCTCAAGAAGTATAACGAGGCAAAGTAACGAGCAAAGGAACATTAGCCTAAGGTTTAACCTGCGAAACACTTCGGTATTCAAACACACCAATACGAGTACTCACACTTTGGCGAAAAACTATGGAGGTAATTGAAGATCTGATTTATTATGGCGTACGAAAAAGAAAGCACATTCCATTTGAGAGGATAGATTCTCAGTTAGTTTTAAGTTAGTCATAGGTGTAAGCAGTCCAAGTTGGCTGTTGGCATTGAGGAATGCCGTTATTGGTGAAAGGAGATACGGAAGGAAGTAGCAGATTGCCACCTTCCAACTCCAATGAATATATATATATATATATGAAATATTAGGTTAAGCAATTTCTTTTTCAGCCCTCAAGATGGAATGTTAGTCTTTAAGTGTACAGAGTACAGCCTATTGCGTGTAAACTGTGCGTTATTGTAACACCGCCATGAACTATACCTTTTGTTAGCGCGATCTTTAGAATTAAACAGATTTGTGTAGCCAAGTGTTTGAACTGTCAAAAGCAGTAAATAACAGATAGAGTATCACGTAGTATTTGATAGTTTTCAGGAGATTCAATCTCAGATTCAAAATATCATCTACGAACAGTAAGCCTCATAAAGATTTAATAGCTAAGCAACAAAGCATTTCCTTTATTCTGTTTTACAACAGCTGTTAGGTCATGTAGTCGAGAGTGCCACTACATGGAAACATATACGTCGTACTGACAAGCCTGAAGTATTCCTGATGGTAAACGTTTCTTCTTTAAACATGTAAGGTGCACTAAAGTAATTAGCTATTTCACAGCCAAGCCCGACAATCGCCCAGAAGGAAGCGTGAGAAACTAGAAAGCTGTCACCAGATATGACTCACATTATAATAATAAAACTAAGATCTGATATTAGATTAAAGAATAGCCACTTGAAGGCACACGTGACGCATGTCATGCATCTTAGGTCACAAAATTATCCTAGTGTAGTTGTGCTAGAATTTGTATATGTATATAGTGTATTTATGTTCATATTTGATCCTCTCCTCTTCCACTTCCCCATCCTATCCCATTAAAAAAAAATTGAGGATTAGAATTTGACAGGCTCATCTGAGTGCTCTTTAGACGGTTGAAGTGGAAACGAAATTTGTGGGAGAGATCCGTTAGCGAAAATTTTGTTCTAATCGCGTATCGCGAGTAGCAATGTTGAGAGATTATAATACATCCCGCGAGTAGCACTTGCAGCCAGTAACTTTATGAAGCATGAATCTTGCGGAGAGAAATGCATGAGTATGCTCGACCAGTAGAGATAGAATTTGTTCAATCTGTGCTCTACATAAACAGTGACACTAAATTTTGAAGAGAAACGAAATAACAAGCTGCTTAAAAGATTTGTTTTAAGAACAATTTTACCTTTGTAAAAGGGAGAGAGAATAACCGAAATAATCGTGCCTTGATGCACAAGTAGTGGTATTCAATACGCTAATCCGGCGTGGCGTGACTGAAAAGGTTAACAGAATTTGTGACTGTAAGCAAACTTAAGAAATGTATGTATCTATGTATGTCATTTATGGACATTGTTTAATCTTGCAATGTATTTACCTGTGAGTAACTTGAACTGTGAAATCACAATGTGAGATGGGAGATGTGAATTTGCAGACACTCTAAGACGTTCTAAACAAAATGCGAGTGATAAAGTGTACAAAATACGTGTGCAGTGACATGTGTACACGCAAGTGCAGGTAGTGACAGCGATCACAGCAAAACATTTTGCAAACTATATGTAAAACGTTGGCCTCACTTACCTGTGTGTAAGCAGCATGGCGGGTCGCAGGGACTGTCGTGTGAAATCCTCGAAACAGACGGTGGTATTTTCTACCCAAGTTTTCGATACGCCGATCGACGATGGAGAAAGGACACTAGACGTGTGTTTCCGCGTGTTCTCATTTTAGCAGAGCGCGAGTGACACACGTTAAACTTCATACGAGCATACACGAGCGCGTGTTGCACTGGACTAGTAACCGGCAACAGCGCGGAGCTGCTTGCAATTGGACTCAACAATTAACATTTGAAACACAACCGACGCGCGCGCTGTGGAGGCGTGTCATTGACCTTAGAATGTTTTCCGTCTCACAACTACGCAAGAGACATTGCTAAAGCTATCACAGTGAAACTTAATTATGAACTTTATTTATTCTGTAAAACGAGAAGTCTTAGCTTCAAATTAATTTCCATTTAATCAGTCACGTCGGATATTTTGCGATAGATAGTTAAATAAAGACAAGGCATTACTGAGCACTGAAACGTTAACTGGAGGGGAAGGTTATCAATCCTGTCCAGAATCCTATAAAACCTTTACCTGTAAGTCTACATTATAGCACGAACCTAACACAGGTTTCTTTCTGTTTATTTGCATGTAAACGACATGACGCTTGATGCGAGACACTAGAGAGGCAACACGAGCGAACACAAAAAAAAAAGGACGCTACCCAGGGTCGTGACCTCTCGGACGACGCCGCTCACCGAACGAGAATAGACGTTGCAGACTCCGGTTAAGTGAGCGCGTGACAAATAAAAGTGTACAGTGTAGTGTCAAGTGAAACGTCCTGATTAACAACGACATTCTAAAAGAATCTAATGAAACGGATAAAAAAACATTACGAGACCAAACAGGTCACAGACAATTTTAGAGGACTGTTTAAGTAATTATTTCAATGTATCTGTGTATGTTTGTCTACTGACATGTTTTGTTTTCTATATAGAGTATTATTCATTTATCTTTGTGTGTGTTAGACTTAAGATTGTTTTTTTTTTCATATTTTGTTTCACCGTAACAGCAATTAAGATGACAGTGCAAGGACACCTTACAATGAACTGAGAGAAGTGCCAAAGTGCACAAAAGACACTGAAAGACTATTTGTTTTCATAACTGTACTGGAAGCATAAAATAACTAGATGACAAACTCATTCCAATTTTATGTTAGAACGAAAGTAAACAGATGATAAAACACAGTAATGTCTTGAAACTACATGTGAGTCCTGATGATCCTTCCGGAATCATCATGCCTCACATGGGAGGCATTGTGACATTACAGCCTTTATCACTGCGATTTTTAACATGTAAAAGTTTTTTTTTTCTGTATTTGCGTCAGTATGTGCGAACTTCTAACATATACCAATGAATGTTGTAACCAGATATCTTTGCCGCGCTCCTGAAAAGCGCAGAATATCACGATAGCTATAAACTGTTATACGCTGCTATCGATGAGTAAAAAAAAAAAAAAAAAAAAAAAAAAAAAAAACCGATGCACCTATGTTTCAAAATAACAATTGCCAGTTTTTACTTCTGCAGGGAGCCGTGTCGCTGTCTAGCTCTTCTGTGAATGTGTTGCGAGTCGGACGCAAAAGTATTGTGCTCCATCTGATATAATCATTTTTATTGTAAAGTTAAGAGTTTAAGTGATTAGAAATATATGTAGCCACAAACAAGCGAGAATGTATATCGTGAAAAATTCGCTCCAACGCCACAATGGGTGGCCATGTTAATGTAAGTTTCCGTTTCATATTATAATACTTGAAGCCTTGAAGTTTATTTAATTTCAAAGAAAATCTCTCAACCTTATTTTCATTAATTATACTTATGATAATCCTTCCTGTTTAAAAGATTTATGCAGCTTATGATCCAGCGTGTGTTCTGTCGGAACAGGAGGCTGTCGTGACGACATCGCAATCCAATCAGTTGGTCCCTTAGGTTTCTTTCATGTAACTTCCGTCTGTTTTCTCCGCGCGATCTTCCTCCGAAAAAAAATTTCTGTTCATTTTCTTTAGTAATTTTCGATATCGCGAAGGAGAAAAGACAGCCGCCTCCTGCTCCGAACGGAACACTACGACTTTTCTAACGTCGGAGAGTACCGCACGAATTTTCCGCTAAAAGGTAATAGAGTTTCTTAAAGCTGGATCAATTACACATGTTGCTGCTGTTCTCCGACAAATCTGGTGTGATTAATAGTAATTTATTCTGTCACGACAAAAAGAACCAATTTTATTTTTACCAAAGCAACAAAGCTTTCAATTAAATTACTAAGAAAAAAAAAAAATCATACCAGAAGTCCTAGGTATCACGTTTGTCTCACTAAATTTTATTTCGTGATCACCGTCTTGGAAAACGTGTTCTGCTGCAGCTGATATGTCAATTTGTCCCAATCTACAGTTCCTTTTATGTCCCGTTAGGCGGGTATTAACACTCCTTTTAGTTGTTCCAATATAAACCATGGCACATTTACACAGAATTTTATACACGCCTGGGGTAGTTAAGGGTGTCGTGCGTCTTTCACTGATCTTACACTTTCACTAATTTTCTTAGTCGGTCGAAAGATTGTCTCCACTTGAAATTTGGCCAAAACTTTCCCAATACGGTCCGCGATGTTATGAATAAATGGAAGAAAAACTTTTCCAGCCGACGGTTGTTGCTGTCGGGTATTTTCGGACACTTTTCTTCTAGGATGGAGTGCTCGATCTATTTCGTTGTCAGTGTACCCATTTCTTTTGAAAGCCGTTCGCAAATGGGTTAATTCCTCTTGCAAATAAATTGGCTCACAGATGTTATTAACCCTGTCCACTAAAGTTTTTATGACTCCTCTCTTCTGCCTAGGATGATGATTCGAATTCTTATGTAGGTAACGATCGGTGTGTGCGTCTTTCCTATAAACCTTGTGCCCTAAAGTCCCATCTGCCCGTTTAATAACCAATACATCCAAAAAATTTAGTTGTCCATTACTCTATTTCTCCATGGTGAATTGTATCTTTGGATTGAAACTGTTTACGTGCACCAAAAAATCACTCAGTTCCTCTTCGGCATGATTCCATATCACAAAGGTGTCATCCACGTATCGATACCACTTCAAAGGGCTTTTTTTGGCCGATTGCAGCACTTGTTTTTGAAAAAATTCCATGAATAGATGGTTGGTTCAAATGGTTCAAATGGCTCTGAGCACTATGGGACTCAACTGCTGAGGTCATTAGTCCCCTAGAACTTAGAACTAGTTAAACCTAACTAACCTAAGGACATCACAAACATCCACGCCCGAGGCAGGATTCGAACCTGCGACCGTAGCGGTCTTGCGGTTCCAGACTGCAGCGCCTTTAACCGCACGGCCACTTCGGCCGGCCCATGAATAGATTAGCAGTAGCAGGGCTCAGAGGGCTAACCATGGCCACCCCGTCAGTTTGTTCATAAAACTCGTTGTTATATTGAAAATAAGTCGAGGATAGACAATGTCGGATCAAAGCTATTATATCAGTAGGAAACATGCCAGCTATGTAAGAAAGAGCTTCGTCAACAGGAACCATGATGAACAGGGATACTACGTCGAAACTGACGAGGATGTCACTTGGACTAACTGTGATCTCCCTCAGTCTTTCGATAAAATGCATGGAATTTTTAATATGACTATCAGTTTTACCTATATACGGTTGCCACAAAGAAGCAAGATATCTAGCCAGCTCTTGAGTAGGAGCCCCAATGGCACTTACTGTCGGTCTCAATGGGACATTGGGCTTGTGTATCTTACGTAACCCATACAGTCTAGGAGTGTAAGTTCCGTTTTGCAAAGGTATTTTTTATCTTCTGTAGGAATGGAAGAGCTTTTAATTAATCGCTGGGTAGCACTTAACACTTTCGCTGTAGGATCCATTTTCAGTTTTTGTAGGTGGTAAGATCCAAGAGGTCACTGATCTTTCTATGATAATCCTCACTCTTCAGCACGACAGTAGCATTACCCTTATCAGCAGTAAGTACAAAAATATTCCTGTCCTTATTGATCTCCCGTAATGCCTTCCTTTCTCCTATGGATAAATTACTGCTGGGTGGCTTGGCTTTACGTAATATCCTGGCTGTTTCCATCCTGATTTCATCGCCACAATGCGGTGATAACAGACGAATCCCTGCTTCTATATAGGCAACAATATCTTCCGTGGGAATCTGTGGTGGAGTGATAGCAAAATTTCCCCCTTTAGAGAGAACAGAGACTTGGTCCTTGGATAGTTCTTTCCCGGACAAGTTGATAACTGTATGGGAATTGTCCGTTGTCAATGTTTCCGGTTTTTGTAAATGCTCAAGCTTATTTTTCTGCCTATTAGAAGACACTTCTGCCCTAAGTTCCATAGATCTAAATGTTAATCTATCCACCTTATTCCAATCACCCAACTGCATAGTATTGCTATTACGTAAATGAAGATTTAACAGTTGACTACCAGTTACCGCGAGTCCTCGGCGTCTTTGATGGATCCGCTCCCGCATCATCGCCAATTCCATGCGTAAATAAATACGGTTCGCTTGCGCTGTGTGAAACATTCTACTCGCCTTCAAAAACTTCGGAACTGTCCCAGTGTCACAGCAACGTAGCAAAAAAGTGAGTGAACAAAGTTGTTGAGCTTTCTTCTTACGTAGGCTCTCCAGTCATCGTACCATAATCGACATATCCTCCCCGTAGAGGCGTCTAATCATAACATGTAAGCTTTCACGGCCGGCGTCTTCATTAATTAAAACTTCAGGGCTGAATTGCCGTGGTCCATATATAAAACTGCTTCTCCTTCCTGACGTTTCGTTGCCTACTGCGGGCAACATCTTCTGAGGTGAGTCGGCGACTGGCTACTAGGCACTGGAGGTCCCGCTTATATAGAGCGCTTAGATGGGGCCACCACTCATCACGTGCTTTCGACCTTAAAACTATCTCTGAGAGAGTGCCATCTCTCTCGATTATAGGTAATCGATAGTCACTTCGTTGGTACAGAGTCGACCGCCATATCTTGTCTAGTTTTAATCCTTCTTCTTTTTTATTAAAATTATTTTCGTGCTTGTAGATCTCTATAGCTTCTCTATACATGCGGGTATAATAATGTGAAGTCCTAGCTATCACGTTTGTCTCACTAAATTTTATTTCGTGATCACCGTCTTTGAAAACGAGTTCTGCTACAGCTGATTTGTCAATTTGTCCCAATCTACAGTTCCTTTTGTGTTCTGTTAGGCGGGTATTAACCCTCCGTTTAGTTTTTACTGTTTCTGAAACACTTTCAGTCACCAGTAGCAGAAATGTCAATCACTGTAATCAATATTACACTCTACAGCGAGGTGTACGTTGTTAAGAAATTACTCGTTGGAAAAAATCGTGTTTCAGACTAGAACTCGAACTCGGAACCTTTCCTTTGTCGGCCATGTTCTCCCCGACAGAGCTATCCACGTACAGATCACAAGTTTCCCTCACAGCTACAGTCCTACCAGTACTTCCGTGGAACTTCTAAGTTCACCGTCGTACTTCTAAGTTCACCGAAGTTCTGTTTCATATCTTCTTAAAATAGCACTCATGGAAGGAACGATTTTGCCGCCACAACCTACGTGATTTTTTCGAGAGTGAATCTCTCACATTGTCGGTTGGTGTGTGCTATTTTAAACTTCAAGGCAGATTAAATCGGAGATAGTTATTACAGTTTGCACCACGAAGAAATCATTGGCACTACGCACTGATGCAGAAATGTGACACACAGAATGCATTGGCAGAGTACCGTTTCCGTAGCTATACATTACAAGACTTAATTTCCTAAGTTACTTGTGCGATTCACGAGTAAGTGCACTCTGCAGTAACAAAGTAAAATCATTTTGCGCATGTTTCCTAAATACCTCTCGCGCAAGTGAGGAAATTTTAAAAATTGTTGAGGCTTTTGTGACCACTTGTTGAAATATTGCCTGCTGATGGTTGCCAGACATTGACAGATGTATCTCACGCGATCTCAGGAGCTAAACACAGTTGCTGTTGTTATTAGAGAAATTTTTTCGCCCATATAGTATGAAAATAAACAATGATTCCAAAATTCAGCGAAATTCAATCGCCATATTCAGAGAATTTCCATAGAAAAAAATTCTTGCAGTCGATGAAATGGATTATTACGGTAAAAATTGTTTTTCTATACGAATAATCTGAATATGGCTTTTTAACGTCGCTGCAAGTAGTAGTCATTGCGTATTTTACTGCGACGGGGCGAACAAACTTCTGTAACAAAAACAACCCCTTTTTTACCGCTGTTGTTCTCCCAGTGGAACACAGGCTCTCTGCAACATGGGAATCCAGGATCTGTTCACCTTGAGGCTTTCTTCGTTCTTGTTGAAGCTGTTGTCACGTCTGTGGATTTCTGTGGCTCCAGCCAGGAGTTGAAGGGCAGGTGTTCCTCTAATTCTTTTGTAGGAAACCTGAAAGGGTTGTTCCAGGGCGAATCATTACCCCAGGAAGGCAGCTGTTTCCAAGCACCTTCTGCGAAACATACGTTTGGATAATCCTGGTAGCAGGCAGTATTTAGCAAATGGAGTCATTAACACTAAGGGTCGTGGTAGGGGGAGAGGGAGGCGTTAGTGCCAACGAAATTACCTACGTGCGGCCACTTAGTCTCAAATGTCTTACTGAAACTACCTCGTTTGCAAAAGTTAATCAAAAACTTGTCCGATTGCAGGTGGTAAGCAGCCACCGCCAGAACCAGTAGGCTTGTTGTAGAGTAACGGATCACAGTAATGGGCACAACATTACAAAATTTTGTGACCATTGCTGTGACCCGTTCCTCTGCAACAAACCTTCTGGCGGTGGCTGCTTACCACCTGCAATCGGACAACTTTGTGATTAACTTTTGCGAACAAGGCAGTTTCAATAAAGCATTTGTGAATATAAGATCACGGTGTCCGTAGACAGTGGTAATTCCATGTTATTGTGTCTGACTGGCTGATATTCCTAAGTCTTAAATACGTTCACGGGGCATATTCGAGCTCGTGAAAGCGCAGAATCAATCGGCAATCCTCGTCTCATGCAGAAAGTGCTGTCCTCTTGGACGAAGATGATGTGCTTCATAAGTTGGCAGAAGGTGGTCCTTTCGTTATCAACCGAGATATTTCTTGCAGCGGACTGGTGTGGCCGAGCTGTTCTAGGCGCCTCAGTCCGGAACCGCGCAGCTGCTACGGTCGCAGGTTCGAATCCTGCCTCGGGAATGGGTGTGTGTGATGTCCTTACGTTAGTTAGGTTTATGTGGTATAGGGGACTGGTGACCTCAAATATTAAGTCTCATAGTGCTCAGAGCCATTTGAACAACTTTTTATTTGTTGCAGCAGAGAAATTTTGCGGGAATACGAAAACGCGTTTTCGTAAACGCAGAACGATTTTGGCTTGAGTCATTACAGTTTAATTCTCTGGCGGAAAAAATCGCAACACCAAAGACTAATTAATGTTGAGTAATGAAATTCCGGGACTACGTCAACTAGATAGCATATTTAAGTGTTTAACACTGCTAGGTCACAGATTTATGTCAGCGCGATACAAACAATTGCAAACTTGAAATTTTGGTACATTATAACCGGTGTAATCGCCATAATGTTGAATACAAGGATGCAAACGTGTATGCATTATGTTGTACAGATGCAGGATGTCAGTTTGTGCGATTGAGTTCCAAGCCTGCTGCGCTTGGTCAGTCAACAAAGAGTCGGTTACAGCTGTTTCTGGACGACGCTGGAGTTGTCGTGCGAAGATGTCCCATATATGCTCGACTGGAGGAAGATCTGGTGATCGAGCAGCCCAAGGCAACGTATCGACACTATGTGGAGCATGTTGAGTTACAACGTACCCCAGAATACTGTTCACATATGGCAGCACAACAGGTCGAATCACCAGATCGACGTACACATTTGTAGGCAGGGTGGATGGGATAACCACGAGAGGGCTCCTCTTGTCATACGCAGTCGAACCCCAAACGATAACTCCAGGTGCAGGTCCATTGTGTCTAGCACGCAGACACGTTGATTGCACTTTTAACCAGCACATGACCTTCACTGGCGCTAGCGCAGAACAAGCTTTCATCAGAAAACACAACAGACCTTCACCCTGACATCCAATGAGCTCTTGCTTGACACCAGTGTAGTCGTCAGTGGAGGTGTTTTGGGGCCGTTCCCTGATCTCATTTTGAATGAACAGACAGAATCAGTTAACACCCCCTTCCTAAATAACTTTGAAGAAGCTTTCACTTTTTTAAAATAACTTAAACCTAATATTCCATCAAAAACATTCAGTATACAGGCTCCAAAAACTGCGTATATGTCATTGAAAAATTGCATAATGAAATCATGTGCATTGCATATTATGTCATATATTAGAATTATCTCCTACTATTGCAACAACTAATTAGTAACACACAGTAGTTCTGTACTACACATAATGTTTGTAATCTTATTTGTATGTAATTTTATTTATTCCGTTT